>NW_027479360.1:0-143224 GCF_051014685.1 Ptiloglossa arizonensis
AATAGGAATTTTCGAGTTAGGTCAATCCGTTCGCGAGATATGGGAGTTTGAAGCCAAGAAATGGTTGAGAAGGAAAAAAATTTTTCGCAATTCTGCTGCTCCAAACGCTTAACCAGAATGGCCTAGGGAAAAAATACGCATACCGTTGTAATCGGGCGAGTTTCAACTTTCAGTTACAATAGGAATTTTTGGGTTAGGTCAATCCGTTCGCGAGATATGGGACTTTGAAGCTATGAAGTGGTTGACAAGACAACAAATTTTTCGCACTTCTGCTGCTCCAATCGCTTAACCAGAATGGCATAGGGGAAAAATACGCATACCGTTGTAATCGGGCGAGTTTCTACTTTCAGACGGAGCAGGAATTTTTGGGTTTGGTCAATCGGTTCGCGACATATGGGAGTTTGAAGCCAAGAAATGGTTGAGAAGGCAACAAATTTTTCGCAAATCTGCTGCTCCAAACGCTTAACCAGAGTGCCCTAGGGAAAAAATACACATACCGTTGTAGTCGGGCTAGTTTCTACTTTCAGATGCAATAGGAATTTTTGGGTAAGGTCAATCCGTTCGCGAGATATGGGAGTTTGAAGCGAAGAAATGGTTGAGAAGGCAAAAAATTTTTCGCACTTCTGCTGCTCCAAACGCTTAACCAGAATGGCCTAGGGAAAAAATACACATACCGCTGTAGTCGGGCGAGTTTCTACTTTCAGATGCAATAGGAATTTTTGGGTAAGGTCAATCCGTTCGCGAGATATGGGAGTTTGCAGCGAAGAAATGGTTGAGAAGGAAAAAAATTTTTCGCACTTCTGCTGCTCCAAACGCTTAACCAGAATGGCCTAGGGAAAAAATACGCATACCGTTGTAATCGGGCGAGTTTCTACTTTCAGACGGAGCAGGAATTTTTGGGTTTGGTCAAACGGTTCGCGACATATGGGAGTTTGAAGCCAAGAAATGGTTGAGAAGGCAAAAAATTCTTCGCAATTCTGCTGCTCCGAACGCTCAACCAGAATGCCCTAGGGAAAAAATACACATACCTTTGTAATCGGGCGAGTTTTTACTTTCAGATGCAATAGGAATTTTTGGGTGAGGTCAATCCGTTCGCGAGATATGGGAGTTTGAAGCCAAGAAATGGTTGAGAAGGCAAAAAATTTTTCGCATTTCTGCTGCTCCAAACGCTTAACCAGAATGGCCTACGTAAAAAATACGCATACCGTTGTAATCGGGCGAGTTTCTACTTTCAGATGGAGCAGGAATTTTTGGGTTTGGTCAATCCGTTCGCGAGATATGGGAGTTTGAAGCCAAGAAATGGTTGAGAAGGCAAAAAATTTATCGCAATTCTGCTGCTCCAAACGCTTAACCAGAGTGCCCTAGGGAAATAATACACATACCGTTGTAATCTGGCGAGTTTCTACTTTAAGATGCAATAGGAATTTTCGAGTTAGGTCAATCCGTTCGCGACATATGGGAGTTTGAAGCCAAGAAATGGTTGAGAAGGCAAAAAATTTTTCGCAATTCTGCTGCTCCAAACGCTTAACCAGAATGGCCTAGGGAAAAAATACGCATACCGTTGTAATCGGGCTAGTTTCAACTTTCAGTTACAATAGGAATTTTTGGGTTAGGTCAATCCGTTCGCGAGATATGGGAGTTTGAAGCCAGGAAATGGTTCAGAAGGCAAAAAATTTTTCGCAATTCTGCTGCTCCATACGCTTAACCAGAATGGCCTAGGGAAAAAATACACATACCGTTGTAATCGGGCGAGTTTCTACTTTCAAATGCAATAGGAATTATTGGGTTAGGTCAATCCGTTCGCGAGATAAGAGAGTTTGAAGCTAAGAAATGGTTGAGAAGACAACAAATTTTTCGCAAATCTGCTGCTCCAAACGCTTAACCAGAGTGGCCCAGGGAAAAAATACGCATACCGTTGTAATCGGGCGAGTTTCTGCTTTCAGACGCAACAGGAATTTTTGGGTTAGGTTAATCCGTTCGCGAGATATGGGACTTTGAAGCTAAGAAATGTTTGACAAGACAACAAATTTTTCATAATTATGCTGCTCCAATCGCTTAACCAGAATGGCCTAGGGGAAAAATACACATTCCGTTGTAATCGGGCGAGTTTCTACTTTCAGACGCAACTGGAATTTTTGGGTTAGGTCAATCCGTTCGCGAGATATGGGAGTTGGAAGCCAGGAAATGGTTGAGAAGGCAAAAAATTTTTCGCAATTCTGCTGCTCCAAACGCTTAACCAGAATGGCCTAGGGAAAAAATACACATTCCGTTGTGAACGGGCGAGTTTCTACTTTCAAATGCAATAGGAATTTTTGGGTTAGGTCAATCCGTTCGCGACATATGAGAGTTTGAAGCTAAGAAATGGTTGACAAGACAACAAATTTTTCATAATTCTGCTGCTCCAATCGCTTAACCCGAATGGCCTAGGGGAAAAATACACATACCGTTGTAATCGGGCGAGTTTCTACTTTCAGATGCAATAGGAATTTTTGGGTTAGGTCAATCCGTTCGCCAGATATGGGAGTTTGAAGCCAAGAAATGGTTGAGAAGGCAAAAAATTTTTCGCAATTCTGCTGCTCCAAACGCTTAACCAGAATGGCCTAGGGAAAAAATACACATACCGTTGTAATCGGGCGAGTTTCTACTTTCAAATGCAATAGGAATTTTTGGGTTAAGTCAATCCGTTCGCGAGATATGAGAGTTTGAAGCTGAGAAATGGTTGAGAAGACAACAAATTTTTCGCAAATATGCTGCTCCAAACGCTTAACCAGAATGGCCTAGGGGAAAAACACGCATACCGTTGTAATCGGGCGAGTTTCTACTTTCTGATGCAATAGGAATTTTTGGGTTTGGTCAATCCGTTCGCGAGATATGGGAGTTTGAAGCCAGGAAATGGTTCAGAAGGCAAAAAATTTTTCGCAATTCTGCTGCTCCATACGCTTAACCAGAATGGCCTAGGGAAAAAATACACATACCGTTGTAATCGGGCGAGTTTCTACTTTCAAATGCAATAGGAATTATTGGGTTAGGTCAATCCGTTCGCGAGATATGAGAGTTTGAAGCCAAGAAATGGTTGAGAAGACAACAAATTTTTCGCAAATCTGCTGCTCCAAACGCTTAACCAGAGTGGCCCAGGGAAAAAATACGCATACCGTTGTAATCGGGCGAGTTTCTGCTTTCAGACGCAACAGGAATTTTTGGGTTAGGTTAATCCGTTCGCGAGATATGGGACTTTGAAGCTAAGAAATGTTTGACAAGACAACAAATTTTTCATAATTATGCTGCTCCAATCGCTTAACCAGAATGGCCTAGGGGAAAAATACACGTACCGTTGTAATCGGGCGAGTTTCTACTTTCAAATGCAATAGGAATTTTTGGGTTAGGCCAATCCGTTCGCGAGATATGGGAGTTTGAAGCCAGGAAATGGTTGAGAAGGCAAAAAATTTTTCGCAATTCTGTGGCTCCATACGCTTAACCAGAATGGCCTAGGGAAAAAATACACATTCCGTTGTAATCGGGCGAGTTTCTACTTTCAAATGCAATAGGAATTTTTGGGTTAGGTCAATCCGTTCGCGACATATGAGAGCTTGAAGCTAAGAAATGGTTGAGAAGACAACAAATTTTTCGCAATTCTGCTGCTCCAAACGCTTAACCAGAATGGCCTAGGGAAAAAATTCACATACCGTTGTAATCGGGCGAGTTTCTACTTTCAGACGCAACTGGAATTTTTGGGTTAGGTCAATCCGTTCGCGAGATATGGGAGTTGGAAGCCAGGAAATGGTTGAGAAGGCAAAAAAATTTTCGCAATTCTGCTGCTCCAAACGCTTAACCAGAATGGCCTAGGGAAAAAATACACATTCCGTTGTAATCGGGCGAGTTTCTACTTTCAAATGCAATAGGAATTTTTGGGTTAGGTCAATCCGTTCGCGACATATGAGAGTTTGAAGCTAAGAAATGGTTGACAAGACAACAAATTTTTCATAATTCTGCTGCTCCAATCGCTTAACCCGAATGGCCTAGGGGAAAAATACACATACCGTTGTAATCGGGCGAGTTTCTACTTTCAGATGCAATAGGAATTTTTGGGTTAGGTCAATCCGTTCGCCAGATATGGGAGTTAGAAGCCAAGAAATGGTTGAGAAGGCAAAAAATTTTTCGCAATTCTGCTGCTCCAAACGCTTAACCAGAATGGCCTAGGGAAAAAATACGCATACCGTTGTAATCGGTCGAGTTTCTACTTTCAGACGGAGCAGGAATTTTTGGGTTTGGTCAATCCGTTCGCGAGATATGAGAGTTTGAATCCAAGAAATGGTTGAGAAGGCAAAAAATTTATCGCAATTCTGCTGCTCCAAACGCTTAACCAGAATGCCCTAGGGAAAAAATACACATACCGTTGTAATCGAGCGAGTTTCTACTTTCAGATGCAATAGGAATTTTTGGGTTAGGTCAATCCGTTCGCGAGATATGGGAGTTTGAAGCCAAGAAATGGTTGAGAAGGCAAAAAATTTTTCGCAAATCTGCTGCTCCAAACGCTTAACCAGAATGGCCTAGGGGAAAAACACGCATACCGTTGTAATCGGGCGAGATTCTACTTTCAGATGCAATAGGAATTTTTGGGTTAGGTCAATCCGTTCGCGAGATATGAGAGCTGAATCTAAGAAATGGTTGAGAAGACAACAAATTTTTCGCAATTCTGCTGCTCCAAACGCTTAACCAGAATGCCCTAGGGGAAAAATACACGTACCGTTGTAATCGGGCGAGTTTCTACTTTCAAATGCAATAGGAATTTTTGGGTTAGGCCAATCCGTTCGCGAGATATGGGAGTTTGAAGCCAGGAAATGGTTGAGAAGGCAAAAAATTTTTCGCAATTCTGTGGCTCCATACGCTTAACCAGAATGGCCTAGGGAAAAAATACACATTCCGTTGTAATCGGGCGAGTTTCTACTTTCAAATGCAATAGGAATTTTTGGGTTAGGTCAATCCGTTCGCGACATATGAGAGCTTGAAGCTAAGAAATGGTTGAGAAGACAACAAATTTTTCGCAATTCTGCTGCTCCAAACGCTTAACCAGAATGGCCTAGGGAAAAAATTCACATACCGTTGTAATCGGGCGAGTTTCTACTTTCAGACGCAACTGGAATTTTTGGGTTAGGTCAATCCGTTCGCGAGATATGGGAGTTGGAAGCCAGGAAATGGTTGAGAAGGCAAAAAAATTTTCGCAATTCTGCTGCTCCAAACGCTTAACCAGAATGGCCTAGGGAAAAAATACACATTCCGTTGTAATCGGGCGAGTTTCTACTTTCAAATGCAATAGGAATTTTTGGGTTAGGTCAATCCGTTCGCGACATATGAGAGTTTGAAGCTAAGAAATGGTTGACAAGACAACAAATTTTTCATAATTCTGCTGCTCCAATCGCTTAACCCGAATGGCCTAGGGGAAAAATACACATACCGTTGTAATCGGGCGAGTTTCTACTTTCAGATGCAATAGGAATTTTTGGGTTAGGTCAATCCGTTCGCCAGATATGGGAGTTAGAAGCCAAGAAATGGTTGAGAAGGCAAAAAATTTTTCGCAATTCTGCTGCTCCAAACGCTTAACCAGAATGGCCTAGGGAAAAAATACGCATACCGTTGTAATCGGTCGAGTTTCTACTTTCAGACGGAGCAGGAATTTTTGGGTTTGGTCAATCCGTTCGCGAGATATGAGAGTTTGAATCCAAGAAATGGTTGAGAAGGCAAAAAATTTATCGCAATTCTGCTGCTCCAAACGCTTAACCAGAATGCCCTAGGGAAAAAATACACATACCGTTGTAATCGAGCGAGTTTCTACTTTCAGATGCAATAGGAATTTTTGGGTTAGGTCAATCCGTTCGCGAGATATGGGAGTTTGAAGCCAAGAAATGGTTGAGAAGGCAAAAAATTTTTCGCAAATCTGCTGCTCCAAACGCTTAACCAGAATGGCCTAGGGGAAAAACACGCATACCGTTGTAATCGGGCGAGATTCTACTTTCAGATGCAATAGGAATTTTTGGGTTAGGTCAATCCGTTCGCGAGATATGAGAGCTGAATCTAAGAAATGGTTGAGAAGACAACAAATTTTTCGCAATTCTGCTGCTCCAAACGCTTAACCAGAATGCCCTAGGGGAAAAATACACGTACCGTTGTAATCGGGCGAGTTTCTACTTTCAAATGCAATAGGAATTTTTGGGTTAGGCCAATCCGTTCGCGAGATATGGAAGTTTGAAGCCAGGAAATGGTTGAGAAGGCAAAAAATTTTTCGCAATTCTGTGGCTCCATACGCTTAACCAGAATGGCCTAGGGAAAAAATACACATTCCGTTGTAATCGGGCGAGTTTCTACTTTCAAATGCAATAGGAATTTTTGGGTTAGGTCAATCCGTTCGCGACATATGAGAGCTTGAAGCTAAGAAATGGTTGAGAAGACAACAAATTTTTCGCAATTCTGCTGCTCCAAACGCTTAACCAGAATGGCCTAGGGAAAAAATTCACATACCGTTGTAATCGGGCGAGTTTCTACTTTCAGACGCAACTGGAATTTTTGGGTTAGGTCAATCCGTTCGCGAGATATGGGAGTTGGAATCCAGGAAATGGTTGAGAAGGCAAAAAATTTTTCGCAATTCTGCTGCTCCAAACGCTTAACCAGAATGGCCTAGGGAAAAAATACACATTCCGTTGTAATCGGGCGAGTTTCTACTGTCAAATGCAATAGGAATTTTTGGGTTAGGTCAATCCGTTCGCGACATATGAGAGTTTGAAGCTAAGAAATGGTTGACAAGACAACAAATTTTTCATAATTCTGCTGCTCCAATCGCTTAACCCGAATGGCCTAGGGGAAAAATACACATACCGTTGTAATCGGGCGAGTTTCTACTTTCAGATGCAATAGGAATTTTTGGGTTAGGTCAATCCGTTCGCCAGATATGGGAGTTTGAAGCCAAGAAATGGTTGAGAAGGCAAAAAATTTTTCGCAATTCTGCTGCTCCAAACGCTTAACCAGAATGGCCTAGGGAAAAAATACACATACCGTTGTAATCGGGCGAGTTTCTACTTTCAAATGCAATAGGAATTTTTGGGTTAAGTCAATCCGTTCGCGAGATATGAGAGTTTGAAGCTGAGAAATGGTTGAGAAGACAACAAATTTTTCGCAAATATGCTGCTCCAAACGCTTAACCAGAGTGGCCCAGGGAAAAAATACGCATACCGTTGTAATCGGGCGAGTTTCTGCTTTCAGACGCAACAGGAATTTTTGGGTTAGGTTAATCCGTTCGCGAGATATGGGACTTTGAAGCTAAGAAATGTTTGACAAGACAACAAATTTTTCATAATTATGCTGCTCCAATCGCTTAACCAGAATGGCCTAGGGGAAAAATACACGTACCGTTGTAATCGGGCGAGTTTCTACTATCAAATGCAATAGGAATTTTTGGGTTAGGCCAATCCGTTCGCGAGATATGGGAGTTTGAAGCCAGGAAATGGTTGAGAAGGCAAAAAATTTTTCGCAATTCTGTGGCTCCATACGCTTAACCAGAATGGCCTAGGGAAAAAATACACATTCCGTTGTAATCGGGCGAGTTTCTACTTTCAAATGCAATAGGAATTTTTGGGTTAGGTCAATCCGTTCGCGACATATGAGAGCTTGAAGCTAAGAAATGGTTGAGAAGACAACAAATTTTTCGCAATTCTGCTGCTCCAAACGCTTAACCAGAATGGCCTAGGGAAAAAATTCACATACCGTTGTAATCGGGCGAGTCTCTACTTTCAGACGCAACTGGAATTTTTGGGTTAGGTCAATCCGTTCGCGAGATATGGGAGTTGGAAGCCAGGAAATGGTTGAGATGGCAAAAAAATTTTCGCAATTCTGCTGCTCCAAACGCTTAACCAGAATGGCCTGGGGAAAAAATACACATTCCGTTGTAATCGGGCGAGTTTCTACTTTCAAATGCAATAGGAATTTTTGGGTTAGGTCAATCCGTTCGCGACATATGAGAGTTTGAAGCTAAGAAATGGTTGACAAGACAACAAATTTTTCATAATTCTGCTGCTCCAATCGCTTAACCCGAATGGCCTAGGGGAAAAATACACATACCGTTGTAATCGGGCGAGTTTCTACTTTCAGATGGAATAGGAATTTTTGGGTTAGGTCAATCCGTTCGCCAGATATGGGAGTTAGAAGCCAAGAAATGGTTGAGAAGGCAAAAAATTTTTCGCAATTCTGCTGCTCCAAACGCTTAACCAGAATGGCCTAGGGAAAAAATACACATACCGTTGTAATCGGGCGAGTTTCTACTTTCAAATGCAATAGGAATTTTTGGGTTAAGTCAATCCGTTCGCGAGATATGAGAGTTTGAAGCTGAGAAATGGTTGAGAAGACAACAAATTTTTCGCAAATATGCTGCTCCAAACGCTTAACCAGAATGGCCTAGGGGAAAAACACGCATACCGTTGTAATCGGGCGAGTTTCTACTTTCTGATGCAATAGGAATTTTTGGGTTAGGTCAATCCGTTCGCGAGATATGGGAGTTTGAAGCCAAGAAATGGTTGAGCAGGCAAAAAATTTTTCGCAATTCTGCTGCTCCAAACGCTTAACCAGAATGGCCTAGGGAAAAAATACGCATACCGTTGTAATCGGTCGAGTTTCTACTTTCAGACGGAGCAGGAATTTTTGGGTTTGGTCAATCCGTTCGCGAGATATGAGAGTTTGAATCCAAGAAATGGTTGAGAAGGCAAAAAATTTATCGCAATTCTGCTGCTCCAAACGCTTAACCAGAATGCCCTAGGGAAAAAATACACATACCGTTGTAATCGAGCGTGTTTCTACTTTCAGATGCAATAGGAATTTTTGGGTTAGGTCAATCCGTTCGCGAGATATGGGAGTTTGAAGCCAAGAAATGGTTGAGAAGGCAAAAAATTTTTCGCAATTCTGCTGCTCCAAACGCTTAACCAGAATGGCCTAGGGAAAAAATACACATACCGTTGTAATCGGGCGAGTTTCTACTTTCAAATGCAATAGGAATTTTTGGGTTAAGTCAATCCGTTCGCGAGATATGAGAGTTTGAAGCTGAGAAATGGTTGAGAAGACAACAAATTTTTCGCAAATATGCTGCTCCAAACGCTTAACCAGAATGGCCTAGGGGAAAAACACGCATACCGTTGTAATCGGGCGAGTTTCTACTTTCTGATGCAATAGGAATTTTTGGGTTAGGTCAATCCGTTCGCGAGATATGGGAGTTTGAAGCCAAGAAATGGTTGAGAAGGCAAAAAATTTTTCGCAAATCTGCTGCTCCAAACGCTTAACCAGAATGGCCTAGGGGAAAAACACGCATACCGTTGTAATCGGGCGAGATTCTACTTTCAGATGCAATAGGAATTTTTGGGTTAGGTCAATCCGTTCGCGAGATATGAGAGCTGAATCTAAGAAATGGTTGAGAAGACAACAAATTTTTCGCAATTCTGCTGCTCCAAACGCTTAACCAGAATGCCCTAGGGGAAAAATACACGTACCGTTGTAATCGGGCGAGTTTCTACTTTCAAATGCAATAGGAATTTTTGGGTTAGGCCAATCCGTTCGCGAGATATGGGAGTTTGAAGCCAGGAAATGGTTGAGAAGGCAAAAAATTTTTCGCAATTCTGTGGCTCCATACGCTTAACCAGAATGGCCTAGGGAAAAAATACACATTCCGTTGTAATCGGGCGAGTTTCTACTTTCAAATGCAATAGGAATTTTTGGGTTAGGTCAATCCGTTCGCGACATATGAGAGCTTGAAGCTAAGAAATGGTTGAGAAGACAACAAATTTTTCGCAATTCTGCTGCTCCAAACGCTTAACCAGAATGGCCTAGGGAAAAAATTCACATACCGTTGTAATCGGGCGAGTTTCTACTTTCAGACGCAACTGGAATTTTTGGGTTAGGTCAATCCGTTCGCGAGATATGGGAGTTGGAAGCCAGGAAATGGTTGAGAAGGCAAAAAAATTTTCGCAATTCTGCTGCTCCAAACGCTTAACCAGAATGGCCTAGGGAAAAAATACACATTCCGTTGTAATCGGGCGAGTTTCTACTTTCAAATGCAATAGGAATTTTTGGGTTAGGTCAATCCGTTCGCGACATATGAGAGTTTGAAGCTAAGAAATGGTTGACAAGACAACAAATTTTTCATAATTCTGCTGCTCCAATCGCTTAACCCGAATGGCCTAGGGGAAAAATACACATACCGTTGTAATCGGGCGAGTTTCTACTTTCAGATGCAATAGGAATTTTTGGGTTAGGTCAATCCGTTCGCCAGATATGGGAGTTAGAAGCCAAGAAATGGTTGAGAAGGCAAAAAATTTTTCGCAATTCTGCTGCTCCAAACGCTTAACCAGAATGGCCTAGGGAAAAAATACGCATACCGTTGTAATCGGTCGAGTTTCTACTTTCAGACGGAGCAGGAATTTTTGGGTTTGGTCAATCCGTTCGCGAGATATGAGAGTTTGAATCCAAGAAATGGTTGAGAAGGCAAAAAATTTATCGCAATTCTGCTGCTCCAAACGCTTAACCAGAATGCCCTAGGGAAAAAATACACATACCGTTGTAATCGAGCGAGTTTCTACTTTCAGATGCAATAGGAATTTTTGGGTTAGGTCAATCCGTTCGCGAGATATGGGAGTTTGAAGCCAAGAAATGGTTGAGAAGGCAAAAAATTTTTCGCAAATCTGCTGCTCCAAACGCTTAACCAGAATGGCCTAGGGGAAAAACACGCATACCGTTGTAATCGGGCGAGATTCTACTTTCAGATGCAATAGGAATTTTTGGGTTAGGTCAATCCGTTCGCGAGATATGAGAGCTGAATCTAAGAAATGGTTGAGAAGACAACAAATTTTTCGCAATTCTGCTGCTCCAAACGCTTAACCAGAATGCCCTAGGGGAAAAATACACGTACCGTTGTAATCGGGCGAGTTTCTACTTTCAAATGCAATAGGAATTTTTGGGTTAGGCCAATCCGTTCGCGAGATATGGAAGTTTGAAGCCAGGAAATGGTTGAGAAGGCAAAAAATTTTTCGCAATTCTGTGGCTCCATACGCTTAACCAGAATGGCCTAGGGAAAAAATACACATTCCGTTGTAATCGGGCGAGTTTCTACTTTCAAATGCAATAGGAATTTTTGGGTTAGGTCAATCCGTTCGCGACATATGAGAGCTTGAAGCTAAGAAATGGTTGAGAAGACAACAAATTTTTCGCAATTCTGCTGCTCCAAACGCTTAACCAGAATGGCCTAGGGAAAAAATTCACATACCGTTGTAATCGGGCGAGTTTCTACTTTCAGACGCAACTGGAATTTTTGGGTTAGGTCAATCCGTTCGCGAGATATGGGAGTTGGAATCCAGGAAATGGTTGAGAAGGCAAAAAATTTTTCGCAATTCTGCTGCTCCAAACGCTTAACCAGAATGGCCTAGGGAAAAAATACACATTCCGTTGTAATCGGGCGAGTTTCTACTGTCAAATGCAATAGGAATTTTTGGGTTAGGTCAATCCGTTCGCGACATATGAGAGTTTGAAGCTAAGAAATGGTTGACAAGACAACAAATTTTTCATAATTCTGCTGCTCCAATCGCTTAACCCGAATGGCCTAGGGGAAAAATACACATACCGTTGTAATCGGGCGAGTTTCTACTTTCAGATGCAATAGGAATTTTTGGGTTAGGTCAATCCGTTCGCCAGATATGGGAGTTTGAAGCCAAGAAATGGTTGAGAAGGCAAAAAATTTTTCGCAATTCTGCTGCTCCAAACGCTTAACCAGAATGGCCTAGGGAAAAAATACACATACCGTTGTAATCGGGCGAGTTTCTACTTTCAAATGCAATAGGAATTTTTGGGTTAAGTCAATCCGTTCGCGAGATATGAGAGTTTGAAGCTGAGAAATGGTTGAGAAGACAACAAATTTTTCGCAAATATGCTGCTCCAAACGCTTAACCAGAGTGGCCCAGGGAAAAAATACGCATACCGTTGTAATCGGGCGAGTTTCTGCTTTCAGACGCAACAGGAATTTTTGGGTTAGGTTAATCCGTTCGCGAGATATGGGACTTTGAAGCTAAGAAATGTTTGACAAGACAACAAATTTTTCATAATTATGCTGCTCCAATCGCTTAACCAGAATGGCCTAGGGGAAAAATACACGTACCGTTGTAATCGGGCGAGTTTCTACTATCAAATGCAATAGGAATTTTTGGGTTAGGCCAATCCGTTCGCGAGATATGGGAGTTTGAAGCCAGGAAATGGTTGAGAAGGCAAAAAATTTTTCGCAATTCTGTGGCTCCATACGCTTAACCAGAATGGCCTAGGGAAAAAATACACATTCCGTTGTAATCGGGCGAGTTTCTACTTTCAAATGCAATAGGAATTTTTGGGTTAGGTCAATCCGTTCGCGACATATGAGAGCTTGAAGCTAAGAAATGGTTGAGAAGACAACAAATTTTTCGCAATTCTGCTGCTCCAAACGCTTAACCAGAATGGCCTAGGGAAAAAATTCACATACCGTTGTAATCGGGCGAGTCTCTACTTTCAGACGCAACTGGAATTTTTGGGTTAGGTCAATCCGTTCGCGAGATATGGGAGTTGGAAGCCAGGAAATGGTTGAGATGGCAAAAAAATTTTCGCAATTCTGCTGCTCCAAACGCTTAACCAGAATGGCCTGGGGAAAAAATACACATTCCGTTGTAATCGGGCGAGTTTCTACTTTCAAATGCAATAGGAATTTTTGGGTTAGGTCAATCCGTTCGCGACATATGAGAGTTTGAAGCTAAGAAATGGTTGACAAGACAACAAATTTTTCATAATTCTGCTGCTCCAATCGCTTAACCCGAATGGCCTAGGGGAAAAATACACATACCGTTGTAATCGGGCGAGTTTCTACTTTCAGATGCAATAGGAATTTTTGGGTTAGGTCAATCCGTTCGCCAGATATGGGAGTTAGAAGCCAAGAAATGGTTGAGAAGGCAAAAAATTTTTCGCAATTCTGCTGCTCCAAACGCTTAACCAGAATGGCCTAGGGAAAAAATACACATACCGTTGTAATCGGGCGAGTTTCTACTTTCAAATGCAATAGGAATTTTTGGGTTAAGTCAATCCGTTCGCGAGATATGAGAGTTTGAAGCTGAGAAATGGTTGAGAAGACAACAAATTTTTCGCAAATATGCTGCTCCAAACGCTTAACCAGAATGGCCTAGGGGAAAAACACGCATACCGTTGTAATCGGGCGAGTTTCTACTTTCTGATGCAATAGGAATTTTTGGGTTAGGTCAATCCGTTCGCGAGATATGGGAGTTTGAAGCCAAGAAATGGTTGAGCAGGCAAAAAATTTTTCGCAATTCTGCTGCTCCAAACGCTTAACCAGAATGGCCTAGGGAAAAAATACGCATACCGTTGTAATCGGTCGAGTTTCTACTTTCAGACGGAGCAGGAATTTTTGGGTTTGGTCAATCCGTTCGCGAGATATGAGAGTTTGAATCCAAGAAATGGTTGAGAAGGCAAAAAATTTATCGCAATTCTGCTGCTCCAAACGCTTAACCAGAATGCCCTAGGGAAAAAATACACATACCGTTGTAATCGAGCGTGTTTCTACTTTCAGATGCAATAGGAATTTTTGGGTTAGGTCAATCCGTTCGCGAGATATGGGAGTTTGAAGCCAAGAAATGGTTGAGAAGGCAAAAAATTTTTCGCAAATCTGCTGCTCCAAACGCTTAACCAGAATGGCCTAGGGGAAAAACACGCATACCGTTGTAATCGGGCGAGATTCTACTTTCAGATGCAATAGGAATTTTTGGGTTAGGTCAATCCGTTCGCGAGATATGAGAGCTGAATCTAAGAAATGGTTGAGAAGACAACAAATTTTTCGCAATTCTGCTGCTCCAAACGCTTAACCAGAATGCCCTAGGGGAAAAACACGCATACCGTTGTAATCGGGCGAGTTTCTACTTTCAGATGCAATAGGAATTTTTGGGTTAGGTCAATCCGTTCGCGAGATATAGGAGTTTGAAGCAAAGAAATGGTTGAGAAGGCAAAAAATTTTACGCTATTCTGCTGCTCCAAACGCTTAACCAGAATGGCCTAGGGAAAAAATACACGTACCGTTGTAATCGGGCGAGTTTCTACTTTCAAATGCAATAGGAATTTTTGGGTTAGGCCAATCCGTTCGCGAGATATGGGAGTTTGAAGCCAGGAAATGGTTGAGAAGGCAAAAAATTTTTCGCAATTCTGTGGCTCCATACGCTTAACCAGAATGGCCTAGGGAAAAAATACACATTCCGTTGTAATCGGGCGAGTTTCTACTTTCAAATGCAATAGGAATTTTTGGGTTAGGTCAATCCGTTCGCGACATATGAGAGCTTGAAGCTAAGAAATGGTTGAGAAGACAACAAATTTTTCGCAATTCTGCTGCTCCAAACGCCTAACCAGAATGGCCTAGGGAAAAAATTCACATACCGTTGTAATCGGGCGAGTTTCTACTTTCAGACGCAACTGGAATTTTTGGGTTAGGTCAATCCGTTCGCGAGATATGGGAGTTGGAAGCCAGGAAATAGTTGAGAAGGCAAAAAATTTTTCGCAATTCTGCTGCTCCAAACGCTTAACCAGAATGGCCTAGGGAAAAAATACACATTCCGTTGTAATCGGGCGAGTTTCTACTTTCAAATGCAATAGGAATTTTTGGGTTAGGTCAATCCGTTCGCGACATATGAGAGTTTGAAGCTAAGAAATGGTTGACAAGGCAACAAATTTTTCATAATTCTGCTGCTCCAATCGCTTAACCCGAGTGGCCTAGGGGAAAAATACACATACCGTTGTAATCGGGCGAGTTTCTACTTTCAGATGCAATAGGAATTTTTGGGTTAGGTCAATCCGTTCGCCAGATATGGGAGTTTGAAGCCAAGAAATGGTTGAGAAGGCAAAAAATTTTTCGCAATTCTGCTGCTCCAAACGCTTAACCAGAATGGCCTAGGGAAAAAATACACATACCGTTGTAATCGGGCGAGTTTCTACTTTCAAATGCAATAGGAATTTTTGGGTTAAGTCAATCCGTTCGCGAGATATGAGAGTTTGAAGCTGAGAAATGGTTGAGAAGACAACAAATTTTTCGCAAATATGCTGCTCCAAACGCTTAACCAGAATGGCCTAGGGGAAAAACACGCATACCGTTGTAATCGGGCGAGTTTCTACTTTCAGATGCAATAGGAATTTTTGGGTTAGGTCAATCCGTTCGCGAGATATGGGAGTTTGAAGCCAAGAAATGGTTGAGCAGGCAAAAAATTTTTCGCAATTCTGCTGCTCCAAACGCTTAACCAGAATGGCCTAGGGAAAAAATACGCATACCGTTGTAATCGGGCGAGTTTCTACTTTCAGACGGAGCAGGAATTTTTGGGTTTGGTCAATCCGTTCGCGAGATATGAGAGTTTGAAGCCAAGAAATGGTTGAGAAGGCAAAAAATTTATCGCAATTCTGCTGCTCCAAACGCTTAACCAGAATGGCCTAGGGAAAAAATACACATACCGTTGTAATCGGGCGAGTTTCTACTTTCAAATGCAATAGGAATTTTTGGGTTAAGTCAATCCGTTCGCGAGATATGAGAGTTTGAAGCTGAGAAATGGTTGAGAAGACAACAAATTTTTCGCAAATATGCTGCTCCAAACGCTTAACCAGAATGGCCTAGGGGAAAAACACGCATACCGTTGTAATCGGGCGAGTTTCTACTTTCTGATGCAATAGGAATTTTTGGGTTTGGTCAATCCGTTCGCGAGATATGGGAGTTTGAAGCCAGGAAATGGTTCAGAAGGCAAAAAATTTTTCGCAATTCTGCTGCTCCATACGCTTAACCAGAATGGCCTAGGGAAAAAATACACATACCGTTGTAATCGGGCGAGTTTCTACTTTCAAATGCAATAGGAATTATTGGGTTAGGTCAATCCGTTCGCGAGATATGAGAGTTTGAAGCCAAGAAATGGTTGAGAAGACAACAAATTTTTCGCAAATCTGCTGCTCCAAACGCTTAACCAGAGTGGCCCAGGGAAAAAATACGCATACCGTTGTAATCGGGCGAGTTTCTGCTTTCAGACGCAACAGGAATTTTTGGGTTAGGTTAATCCGTTCGCGAGATATGGGACTTTGAAGCTAAGAAATGTTTGACAAGACAACAAATTTTTCATAATTATGCTGCTCCAATCGCTTAACCAGAATGGCCTAGGGGAAAAATACACGTACCGTTGTAATCGGGCGAGTTTCTACTTTCAAATGCAATAGGAATTTTTGGGTTAGGCCAATCCGTTCGCGAGATATGGGAGTTTGAAGCCAGGAAATGGTTGAGAAGGCAAAAAATTTTTCGCAATTCTGTGGCTCCATACGCTTAACCAGAATGGCCTAGGGAAAAAATACACATTCCGTTGTAATCGGGCGAGTTTCTACTTTCAAATGCAATAGGAATTTTTGGGTTAGGTCAATCCGTTCGCGACATATGAGAGCTTGAAGCTAAGAAATGGTTGAGAAGACAACAAATTTTTCGCAATTCTGCTGCTCCAAACGCTTAACCAGAATGGCCTAGGGAAAAAATTCACATACCGTTGTAATCGGGCGAGTTTCTACTTTCAGACGCAACTGGAATTTTTGGGTTAGGTCAATCCGTTCGCGAGATATGGGAGTTGGAAGCCAGGAAATGGTTGAGAAGGCAAAAAAATTTTCGCAATTCTGCTGCTCCAAACGCTTAACCAGAATGGCCTAGGGAAAAAATACACATTCCGTTGTAATCGGGCGAGTTTCTACTTTCAAATGCAATAGGAATTTTTGGGTTAGGTCAATCCGTTCGCGACATATGAGAGTTTGAAGCTAAGAAATGGTTGACAAGACAACAAATTTTTCATAATTCTGCTGCTCCAATCGCTTAACCCGAATGGCCTAGGGGAAAAATACACATACCGTTGTAATCGGGCGAGTTTCTACTTTCAGATGCAATAGGAATTTTTGGGTTAGGTCAATCCGTTCGCCAGATATGGGAGTTAGAAGCCAAGAAATGGTTGAGAAGGCAAAAAATTTTTCGCAATTCTGCTGCTCCAAACGCTTAACCAGAATGGCCTAGGGAAAAAATACGCATACCGTTGTAATCGGTCGAGTTTCTACTTTCAGACGGAGCAGGAATTTTTGGGTTTGGTCAATCCGTTCGCGAGATATGAGAGTTTGAATCCAAGAAATGGTTGAGAAGGCAAAAAATTTATCGCAATTCTGCTGCTCCAAACGCTTAACCAGAATGCCCTAGGGAAAAAATACACATACCGTTGTAATCGAGCGAGTTTCTACTTTCAGATGCAATAGGAATTTTTGGGTTAGGTCAATCCGTTCGCGAGATATGGGAGTTTGAAGCCAAGAAATGGTTGAGAAGGCAAAAAATTTTTCGCAAATCTGCTGCTCCAAACGCTTAACCAGAATGGCCTAGGGGAAAAACACGCATACCGTTGTAATCGGGCGAGATTCTACTTTCAGATGCAATAGGAATTTTTGGGTTAGGTCAATCCGTTCGCGAGATATGAGAGCTGAATCTAAGAAATGGTTGAGAAGACAACAAATTTTTCGCAATTCTGCTGCTCCAAACGCTTAACCAGAATGCCCTAGGGGAAAAATACACGTACCGTTGTAATCGGGCGAGTTTCTACTTTCAAATGCAATAGGAATTTTTGGGTTAGGCCAATCCGTTCGCGAGATATGGGAGTTTGAAGCCAGGAAATGGTTGAGAAGGCAAAAAATTTTTCGCAATTCTGTGGCTCCATACGCTTAACCAGAATGGCCTAGGGAAAAAATACACATTCCGTTGTAATCGGGCGAGTTTCTACTTTCAAATGCAATAGGAATTTTTGGGTTAGGTCAATCCGTTCGCGACATATGAGAGCTTGAAGCTAAGAAATGGTTGAGAAGACAACAAATTTTTCGCAATTCTGCTGCTCCAAACGCTTAACCAGAATGGCCTAGGGAAAAAATTCACATACCGTTGTAATCGGGCGAGTTTCTACTTTCAGACGCAACTGGAATTTTTGGGTTAGGTCAATCCGTTCGCGAGATATGGGAGTTGGAAGCCAGGAAATGGTTGAGAAGGCAAAAAAATTTTCGCAATTCTGCTGCTCCAAACGCTTAACCAGAATGGCCTAGGGAAAAAATACACATTCCGTTGTAATCGGGCGAGTTTCTACTTTCAAATGCAATAGGAATTTTTGGGTTAGGTCAATCCGTTCGCGACATATGAGAGTTTGAAGCTAAGAAATGGTTGACAAGACAACAAATTTTTCATAATTCTGCTGCTCCAATCGCTTAACCCGAATGGCCTAGGGGAAAAATACACATACCGTTGTAATCGGGCGAGTTTCTACTTTCAGATGCAATAGGAATTTTTGGGTTAGGTCAATCCGTTCGCCAGATATGGGAGTTAGAAGCCAAGAAATGGTTGAGAAGGCAAAAAATTTTTCGCAATTCTGCTGCTCCAAACGCTTAACCAGAATGGCCTAGGGAAAAAATACGCATACCGTTGTAATCGGTCGAGTTTCTACTTTCAGACGGAGCAGGAATTTTTGGGTTTGGTCAATCCGTTCGCGAGATATGAGAGTTTGAATCCAAGAAATGGTTGAGAAGGCAAAAAATTTATCGCAATTCTGCTGCTCCAAACGCTTAACCAGAATGCCCTAGGGAAAAAATACACATACCGTTGTAATCGAGCGAGTTTCTACTTTCAGATGCAATAGGAATTTTTGGGTTAGGTCAATCCGTTCGCGAGATATGGGAGTTTGAAGCCAAGAAATGGTTGAGAAGGCAAAAAATTTTTCGCAAATCTGCTGCTCCAAACGCTTAACCAGAATGGCCTAGGGGAAAAACACGCATACCGTTGTAATCGGGCGAGATTCTACTTTCAGATGCAATAGGAATTTTTGGGTTAGGTCAATCCGTTCGCGAGATATGAGAGCTGAATCTAAGAAATGGTTGAGAAGACAACAAATTTTTCGCAATTCTGCTGCTCCAAACGCTTAACCAGAATGCCCTAGGGGAAAAATACACGTACCGTTGTAATCGGGCGAGTTTCTACTTTCAAATGCAATAGGAATTTTTGGGTTAGGCCAATCCGTTCGCGAGATATGGGAGTTTGAAGCCAGGAAATGGTTGAGAAGGCAAAAAATTTTTCGCAATTCTGTGGCTCCATACGCTTAACCAGAATGGCCTAGGGAAAAAATACACATTCCGTTGTAATCGGGCGAGTTTCTACTTTCAAATGCAATAGGAATTTTTGGGTTAGGTCAATCCGTTCGCGACATATGAGAGCTTGAAGCTAAGAAATGGTTGAGAAGACAACAAATTTTTCGCAATTCTGCTGCTCCAAACGCTTAACCAGAATGGCCTAGGGAAAAAATTCACATACCGTTGTAATCGGGCGAGTTTCTACTTTCAGACGCAACTGGAATTTTTGGGTTAGGTCAATCCGTTCGCGAGATATGGGAGTTGGAATCCAGGAAATGGTTGAGAAGGCAAAAAATTTTTCGCAATTCTGCTGCTCCAAACGCTTAACCAGAATGGCCTAGGGAAAAAATACACATTCCGTTGTAATCGGGCGAGTTTCTACTGTCAAATGCAATAGGAATTTTTGGGTTAGGTCAATCCGTTCGCGACATATGAGAGTTTGAAGCTAAGAAATGGTTGACAAGACAACAAATTTTTCATAATTCTGCTGCTCCAATCGCTTAACCCGAATGGCCTAGGGGAAAAATACACATACCGTTGTAATCGGGCGAGTTTCTACTTTCAGATGCAATAGGAATTTTTGGGTTAGGTCAATCCGTTCGCCAGATATGGGAGTTTGAAGCCAAGAAATGGTTGAGAAGGCAAAAAATTTTTCGCAATTCTGCTGCTCCAAACGCTTAACCAGAATGGCCTAGGGAAAAAATACACATACCGTTGTAATCGGGCGAGTTTCTACTTTCAAATGCAATAGGAATTTTTGGGTTAAGTCAATCCGTTCGCGAGATATGAGAGATTGAAGCTGAGAAATGGTTGAGAAGACAACAAATTTTTCGCAAATATGCTGCTCCAAACGCTTAACCAGAGTGGCCCAGGGAAAAAATACGCATACCGTTGTAATCGGGCGAGTTTCTGCTTTCAGACGCAACAGGAATTTTTGGGTTAGGTTAATCCGTTCGCGAGATATGGGACTTTGAAGCTAAGAAATGTTTGACAAGACAACAAATTTTTCATAATTATGCTGCTCCAATCGTTTAACCAGAATGGCCTAGGGGAAAAATACACGTACCGTTGTAATCGGGCGAGTTTCTACTATTAAATGCAATAGGAATTTTTGGGTTAGGCCAATCCGTTCGCGAGATATGGGAGTTTGAAGCCAGGAAATGGTTGAGAAGGCAAAAAATTTTTCGCAATTCTGTGGCTCCATACGCTTAACCAGAATGGCCTAGGGAAAAAATACACATTCCGTTGTAATCGGGCGAGTTTCTACTTTCAAATGCAATAGGAATTTTTGGGTTAGGTCAATCCGTTCGCGACATATGAGAGCTTGAAGCTAAGAAATGGTTGAGAAGACAACAAATTTTTCGCAATTCTGCTGCTCCAAACGCTTAACCAGAATGGCCTAGGGAAAAAATTCACATACCGTTGTAATCGGGCGAGTCTCTACTTTCAGACGCAACTGGAATTTTTGGGTTAGGTCAATCCGTTCGCGAGATATGGGAGTTGGAAGCCAGGAAATGGTTGAGATGGCAAAAAAATTTTCGCAATTCTGCTGCTCCAAACGCTTAACCAGAATGGCCTGGGGAAAAAATACACATTCCGTTGTAATCGGGCGAGTTTCTACTTTCAAATGCAATAGGAATTTTTGGGTTAGGTCAATCCGTTCGCGACATATGAGAGTTTGAAGCTAAGAAATGGTTGACAAGACAACAAATTTTTCATAATTCTGCTGCTCCAATCGCTTAACCCGAATGGCCTAGGGGAAAAATACACATACCGTTGTAATCGGGCGAGTTTCTACTTTCAGATGCAATAGGAATTTTTGGGTTAGGTCAATCCGTTCGCCAGATATGGGAGTTAGAAGCCAAGAAATGGTTGAGAAGGCAAAAAATTTTTCGCAATTCTGCTGCTCCAAACGCTTAACCAGAATGGCCTAGGGAAAAAATACACATACCGTTGTAATCGGGCGAGTTTCTACTTTCAAATGCAATAGGAATTTTTGGGTTAAGTCAATCCGTTCGCGAGATATGAGAGTTTGAAGCTGAGAAATGGTTGAGAAGACAACAAATTTTTCGCAAATATGCTGCTCCAAACGCTTAACCAGAATGGCCTAGGGGAAAAACACGCATACCGTTGTAATCGGGCGAGTTTCTACTTTCTGATGCAATAGGAATTTTTGGGTTAGGTCAATCCGTTCGCGAGATATGGGAGTTTGAAGCCAAGAAATGGTTGAGCAGGCAAAAAATTTTTCGCAATTCTGCTGCTCCAAACGCTTAACCAGAATGGCCTAGGGAAAAAATACGCATACCGTTGTAATCGGTCGAGTTTCTACTTTCAGACGGAGCAGGAATTTTTGGGTTTGGTCAATCCGTTCGCGAGATATGAGAGTTTGAATCCAAGAAATGGTTGAGAAGGCAAAAAATTTATCGCAATTCTGCTGCTCCAAACGCTTAACCAGAATGCCCTAGGGAAAAAATACACATACCGTTGTAATCGAGCGTGTTTCTACTTTCAGATGCAATAGGAATTTTTGGGTTAGGTCAATCCGTTCGCGAGATATGGGAGTTTGAAGCCAAGAAATGGTTGAGAAGGCAAAAAATTTTTCGCAAATCTGCTGCTCCAAACGCTTAACCAGAATGGCCTAGGGGAAAAACACGCATACCGTTGTAATCGGGCGAGATTCTACTTTCAGATGCAATAGGAATTTTTGGGTTAGGTCAATCCGTTCGCGAGATATGAGAGCTGAATCTAAGAAATGGTTGAGAAGACAACAAATTTTTCGCAATTCTGCTGCTCCAAACGCTTAACCAGAATGCCCTAGGGGAAAAACACGCATACCGTTGTAATCGGGCGAGTTTCTACTTTCAGATGCAATAGGAATTTTTGGGTTAGGTCAATCCGTTCGCGAGATATAGGAGTTTGAAGCAAAGAAATGGTTGAGAAGGCAAAAAATTTTACGCTATTCTGCTGCTCCAAACGCTTAACCAGAATGGCCTAGGGAAAAAATACACGTACCGTTGTAATCGGGCGAGTTTCTACTTTCAAATGCAATAGGAATTTTTGGGTTAGGCCAATCCGTTCGCGAGATATGGGAGTTTGAAGCCAGGAAATGGTTGAGAAGGCAAAAAATTTTTCGCAATTCTGTGGCTCCATACGCTTAACCAGAATGGCCTAGGGAAAAAATACACATTCCGTTGTAATCGGGCGAGTTTCTACTTTCAAATGCAATAGGAATTTTTGGGTTAGGTCAATACGTTCGCGACATATGAGAGCTTGAAGCTAAGAAATGGTTGAGAAGACAACAAATTTTTCGCAATTCTGCTGCTCCAAACGCCTAACCAGAATGGCCTAGGGAAAAAATTCACATACCGTTGTAATCGGGCGAGTTTCTACTTTCAGACGCAACTGGAATTTTTGGGTTAGGTCAATCCGTTCGCGAGATATGGGAGTTGGAAGCCAGGAAATAGTTGAGAAGGCAAAAAATTTTTCGCAATTCTGCTGCTCCAAACGCTTAACCAGAATGGCCTAGGGAAAAAATACACATTCCGTTGTAATCGGGCGAGTTTCTACTTTCAAATGCAATAGGAATTTTTGGGTTAGGTCAATCCGTTCGCGACATATGAGAGTTTGAAGCTAAGAAATGGTTGACAAGGCAACAAATTTTTCATAATTCTGCTGCTCCAATCGCTTAACCCGAATGGCCTAGGGGAAAAATACACATACCGTTGTAATCGGGCGAGTTTCTACTTTCAGATGCAATAGGAATTTTTGGGTTAGGTCAATCCGTTCGCCAGATATGGGAGTTTGAAGCCAAGAAATGGTTGAGAAGGCAAAAAATTTTTCGCAATTCTGCTGCTCCAAACGCTTAACCAGAATGGCCTAGGGAAAAAATACACATACCGTTGTAATCGGGCGAGTTTCTACTTTCAAATGCAATAGGAATTTTTGGGTTAAGTCAATCCGTTCGCGAGATATGAGAGTTTGAAGCTGAGAAATGGTTGAGAAGACAACAAATTTTTCGCAAATATGCTGCTCCAAACGCTTAACCAGAATGGCCTAGGGGAAAAACACGCATACCGTTGTAATCGGGCGAGTTTCTACTTTCAGATGCAATAGGAATTTTTGGGTTAGGTCAATCCGTTCGCGAGATATGGGAGTTTGAAGCCAAGAAATGGTTGAGCAGGCAAAAAATTTTTCGCAATTCTGCTGCTCCAAACGCTTAACCAGAATGGCCTAGGGAAAAAATACGCATACCGTTGTAATCGGGCGAGTTTCTACTTTCAGACAGAGCAGGAATTTTTGGGTTTGGTCAATCCGTTCGCGAGATATGAGAGTTTGAAGCCAAGAAATGGTTGAGAAGGCAAAAAATTTATCGCAATTCTGCTGCTGCAAACGCTTAACCAGAATGCCCTAGGGAAAAAATACACATACCGTTGTAATCGAGCGAGTTTCTACTTTCAGATGCAATAGGAATTTTTGGGTTAGGTCAATCCGTTCGCGAGATATGGGAGTTTGAAGCCAAGAAATGGTTGAGAAGGCAAAAAATTTTTCGCAAATCTGCTGCTCCAAACGCTTAACCAGAATGGCCTAGGGGAAAAACACGCATACCGTTGTAATCGGGCGAGATTCTACTTTCAGATGCAATAGGAATTTTTGGGTTAGGTCAATCCGTTCGCGAGATATGAGAGCTGAATCTAAGAAATGGTTGAGAAGACAACAAATTTTTCGCAATTCTGCTGCTCCAAACGCTTAACCAGAATGGCCTAGGGAAAAAATTCACATACCGTTGTAATCGGGCGAGTTTCTACTTTCAGACGCAACTGGAATTTTTGGGTTAAGTCAATCCGTTCGCGAGATATGAGAGTTTGAAGCTGAGAAATGGTTGAGAAGACAACAAATTTTTCGCAAATATGCTGCTCCAAACGCTTAACCAGAATGGCCTAGGGGAAAAACACGCATACCGTTGTAATCGGGCGAGTTTCTACTTTCTGATGCAATAGGAATTTTTGGGTTTGGTCAATCCGTTCGCGAGATATGGGAGTTTGAAGCCAGGAAATGGTTCAGAAGGCAAAAAATTTTTCGCAATTCTGCTGCTCCATACGCTTAACCAGAATGGCCTAGGGAAAAAATACACATACCGTTGTAATCGGGCGAGTTTCTACTTTCAAATGCAATAGGAATTATTGGGTTAGGTCAATCCGTTCGCGAGATATGAGAGTTTGAAGCTAAGAAATGGTTGAGAAGACAACAAATTTTTCGCAAATCTGCTGCTCCAAACGCTTAACCAGAGTGGCCCAGGGAAAAAATACGCATACCGTTGTAATCGGGCGAGTTTCTGCTTTCAGACGCAACAGGAATTTTTGGGTTAGGTTAATCCGTTCGCGAGATATGGGACTTTGAAGCTAAGAAATGTTTGACAAGACAACAAATTTTTCATAATTATGCTGCTCCAATCGCTTAACCAGAATGGCCTAGGGGAAAAATACACGTACCGTTGTAATCGGGCGAGTTTCTACTTTCAAATGCAATAGGAATTTTTGGGTTAGGCCAATCCGTTCGCGAGATATGGGAGTTTGAAGCCAGGAAATGGTTGAGAAGGCAAAAAATTTTTCGCAATTCTGTGGCTCCATACGCTTAACCAGAATGGCCTAGGGAAAAAATACACATTCCGTTGTAATCGGGCGAGTTTCTACTTTCAAATGCAATAGGAATTTTTGGGTTAGGTCAATCCGTTCGCGACATATGAGAGCTTGAAGCTAAGAAATGGTTGAGAAGACAACAAATTTTTCGCAATTCTGCTGCTCCAAACGCTTAACCAGAATGGCCTAGGGAAAAAATTCACATACCGTTGTAATCGGGCGAGTTTCTACTTTCAGACGCAACTGGAATTCTTGGGTTAGGTCAATCCGTTCGCGAGATATGGGAGTTGGAAGCCAGGAAATGGTTGAGAAGGCAAAAAAATTTTCGCAATTCTGCTGCTCCAAACGCTTAACCAGAATGGCCTAGGGAAAAAATACACATTCCGTTGTAATCGGGCGAGTTTCTACTTTCAAATGCAATAGGAATTTTTGGGTTAGGTCAATCCGTTCGCCAGATATGGGAGTTTGAAGCCAAGAAATGGTTGAGAAGGCAAAAAATTTTTCGCAATTCTGCTGCTCCAAACGCTTAACCAGAATGGCCTAGGGAAAAAATACACATACCGTTGTAATCGGGCGAGTTTCTACTTTCAAATGCAATAGGAATTTTTGGGTTAAGTCAATCCGTTCGCGAGATATGAGAGTTTGAAGCTGAGAAATGGTTGAGAAGACAACAAATTTTTCGCAAATATGCTGCTCCAAACGTTTAACCAGAATGGCCTAGGGGAAAAACACGCATACCGTTGTAATCGGGCGAGTTTCTACTTTCTGATGCAATAGGAATTTTTGGGTTAGGTCAATCCGTTCGCGAGATATGGGAGTTTGAAGCCAAGAAATGGTTGAGCAGGCAAAAAATTTTTCGCAATTCTGCTGCTCCAAACGCTTAACCAGAATGGCCTAGGGAAAAAATACGCATACCGTTGTAATCGGTCGAGTTTCTACTTTCACACGGAGCAGGAATTTTTGGGTTTGGTCAATCCGTTCGCGAGATATGAGAGTTTGAATCCAAGAAATGGTTGAGAAGGCAAAAAATTTATCGCAATTCTGCTCCTCCAAACGCTTAACCAGAATGCCCTAGGGAAAAAAAAAACATACCGTTGTAATCGAGCGAGTTTCTACTTTCAGATGCAATAGGAATTTTTGGGTTAGGTCAATCCGTTCGCGAGATATGGGAGTTTGAAGCCAAGAAATGGTTGAGAAGGCAAAAAATTTTTCACAAATCTGCTGCTCCAAACGCTTAACCAGAATGGCCTAGGGGAAAAACACGCATACCGTTGTAATCGCGCGAGATTCTACTTTCAGATGCAATAGGAATTTTTGGGTTAGGTCAATCCGTTCGCGAGATATGAGAGCTGAATCTAAGAAATGGTTGAGAAGACAACAAATTTTTCGCAATTCTGCTGCTCCAAACGCGTAACCAGAATGCCCTAGGGGAAAAACACGCATACCGTTGTAATCGGGCGAGTTTCTACTTTCAGATGCAATAGGAATTTTTGGGTTAGGTCAATCCGTTCGCGAGATATGGGAGTTTGAAGCAAAGAAATGGTTGAGAAGGCAAAAAATTTTACGCTATTCTGCTGCTCCAAACGCTTAACCAGAATGGCCTAGGGAAAAAATACACGTACCGTTGTAATCGGGCGAGTTTCTACTTTCAAATGCAATAGGAATTTTTGGGTTAGGCCAATCCGTTCGCGAGATATGGGAGTTTGAAGCCAGGAAATGGTTGAGAAGGCAAAAAATTTTTCGCAATTCTGTGGCTCCATACGCTTAACCAGAATGGCCTAGGGAAAAAATACACATTCCGTTGTAATCGGGCGAGTTTCTACTTTCAAATGCAATAGGAATTTTTGGGTTAGGTCAATCCGTTCGCGACATATGAGAGCTTGAAGCTAAGAAATGGTTGAGAAGACAACAAATTTTTCGCAATTCTGCTGCTCCAAACGCTTAACCAGAATGGCCTAGGGAAAAAATTCACATACCGTTGTAATCGGGCGAGTTTCTACTTTCAGACGCAACTGGAATTTTTGGGTTAGGTCAATCCGTTCGCGAGATATGGGAGTTGGAAGCCAGGAAATGGTTGAGAAGGCAAAAAATTTTTCGCAATTCTGCTGCTCCAAACACTTAACCAGAATGGCCTAGGGAAAAAATACACATTCCGTTGTAATCGGGCGAGTTTCTACTTTCAAATGCAATAGGAATTTTTGGGTTAGGTCAATCCGTTCGCGACATATGAGAGTTTGAAGCTAAGAAATGGTTGACAAGACAACAAATTTTTCATAATTCTGCTGCTCCAATCGCTTAACCCGAATGGCCTAGGGGAAAAATACACATACCGTTGTAATCGGGCGAGTTTCTACTTTCAGATGCAATAGGAATTTTTGGGTTAGGTCAATCCGTTCGCCAGATATGGGAGTTTGAAGCCAAGAAATGGTTGAGAAGGCAAAAAATTTTTCGCAATTCTGCTGCTCCAAACGCTTAACCAGAATGGCCTAGGGAAAAAATACACATACCGTTGTAATCGGGCGAGTTTCTACTTTCAAATGCAATAGGAATTTTTGGGTTAAGTCAATCCGTTCGCGAGATATGAGAGTTTGAAGCTGAGAAATGGTTGAGAAGACAACAAATTTTTCGCAAATATGCTGCTCCAAACGCTTAACCAGAATGGCCTAGGGGAAAAACACGCATACCGTTGTAGTCGGGCGAGTTTCTACTTTCAGATGCAATAGGAATTTTTGGGTTAGGTCAATCCGTTCGCGAGATATGGGAGTTTGAAGCCAAGAAATGGTTGAGCAGGCAAAAAATTTTTCGCAATTCTGCTGCTCCAAACGCTTAACCAGAATGGCCTAGGGAAAAAATACGCATACCGTTGTAATCGGGCGAGTTTCTACTTTCAGACGGAGCAGGAATTTTTGGGTTTGGTCAATCCGTTCGCGAGATATGAGAGTTTGAAGCCAAGAAATGGTTGAGAAGGCAAAAAATTTATCGCAATTCTGCTGCTCCAAACGCTTAACCAGAATTCCCTAGGGAAAAAATACACATACCGTTGTAATCGGGCGAGTTTCTACTTTCAAATGCAATAGGAATTTTTGGGTTAGGTCAATCCGTTCGCGAGATATGGGAGTTTGAAGCAAAGAAATGGTTGAGAAGGCAAAAAATTTTACGCTATTCTGCTGCTCCAAACGCTTAACCAGAATGGCCTAGGGAAAAAATACACATACCGTTGTAATCGGGCGAGTTTCTACTTTCAGACGCAACTGGAATTTTTGGGTTAGGTCAATCCGTTCGCGAGATATGGGAGTTTGAAGCCAGGAAATGGTTGAGAAGGCAAACAATTTTTCGCAATTCTGTGGCTCCATACGCTTAACCAGAATGGCCTAGGGAAAAAATACACATACCGTTGTAATCGGGCGAGTTTCTACTTTCAAATGCAATAGGAATTTTTGGGTTAGGTCAATCCGTTCGCGAGATATGAGAGTTTGAAGCTAAGAAATGGTTGAGAAGACAACAAATTTTTCGCAAATCTGCTGCTCCAAACGCTTAACCAGAATGGCCTAGGGAAAAAATACGCATACCGTTGTAATCGGGCGAGTTTCTACTTTCAGACGCAACAGGAATTTTTGGGTTAGGTCAATCCGTTCGCGAGATATGGGACTTTGAAGCTAAGAAATGGTTGACAAGACAACAAATTTTTCGCAATTCTGCTGCTCCAATCGCTTAACCAGAATCGCCTAGGGGAAAAATACACGTACCGTTGTAATCGGGCGAGTTTCTACTTTCACATGCATCAGGAATTTTTGGGTTAGGTCAATCCGTTCGCCAGATATGGGAGTTAGAAGCCAAGAAATGGTTGAGAGGGCAAAAAATTTTTCGCAATTCTGCTGCTCCAAACGCTTAACCAGAATGGCCCAGGGAAAAAACACGCATAACGTTGTAATCGGGCGAGTTTCTACTTTCAGATGCAATAGGAATTTTGGGTTAGGTCAATCCGTTCGCGAGATATGGGAGTTTGAAGCCAAGAAATGGTTGAGAAGGCAAAAAATTTTTCGCAATTCTGCTGCTCCAAACGCTTAACCAGAATGGCCTAGGGAAAAAATACGCAAACCGTTGTAATCGAGCGAGTTTCTACTTTCAGACGGAGCAGGAATTTTTGGGTTTGGTCAATCCGTTCGCGAGATATGGGGTTTGAAGCCAGGAAATGGTTGAGAAGGCAAACAATTTTTCGCAATTCTGTGGCTCCATACGCTTAACCAGAATGGCCTAGGGAAAAAATAAACATACCGTTGTAATCGGGCGAGTTTCTACTTTCAAATGCAATAGGAATTTTGGGGTTAGGTCAATCCGTTCGCGAGATATGAGGGTTTGAAGCTAAGAAATGGTTGAGAAGACATCAAATTTTTCGCAAATCTGCTGCTCCAAACGCTTAACCAGAATGGCCTAGGGAAAAAATACGCATACCGTTGTAATCGGGCGAGTTTCTACTTTCAGACGCAACAGGAATTTTTGGGTTAAGTCAATCCGTTCGCGAGATATGGGACTTTGAAGCTAAGAAATGGTTGACAAGACAACAAATTTTTCGCAATTCTGCTGCTCCAATCGCTTAACCAGCATGGCCTATTGGAAAAATACACGTACCGTTGTAATCGGGCGAGTTTCTACTTTCAGATGCATAAGGAATTTTTGGGTTAGGTCAATCGGTTCGCCAGATATGGGAGTTTGAAGCCAAGAAATGGTTGAGAAGGCAAAAAATTTTTCGCAATTCTGCTGCTCCAAACGCTTAACCAGAATGGCCTAGGGAAAAAATACACATACCGCTGTAATCGGGCGAGTTTCTACTTTGAAATGCAATAGGAATTTTTGGGTTAGGTCAATCCGTTCGCGAGATATGAGAGTTTGAAGCTAAGAAATAGTTGAGATGACAACAAATTTTTCGCAAATCTGCTGCACCAAACGCTTAAGCAGAATGGCCTAGGGGAAAAATACGCATACCGTTGTAATCGGGCGAGTTTCTACTTTAAGAAGGAGCAGGAATTTTTGGGTTTGGTCAATCCGTTCGCGAGATATGGGAGTTTGAAGCCAAGAAATGGTTGAGAAGACAAGAAATTTTTCGCAAATCTGCTGCTCCAAACGCTTAACCAGAATGCCCTAGGGAAAAAATACACATACCGTTGTAATCGGGCGAGTTTCTACTTTCAGAAGGAGCAGGAATTTTTGGGTTTGGTCAATCCGTTCGCGAGATATGAGAGTTTGAAGCCAAGAAATGGTTGAGAAGGCAAAGAATTTATCGCAATTCTGCTGCTCCAAACGCTTAAGCAGAATGCCCTAGGGAAAAAATACACATACCGTTGTAATCGGGCGAGTTTCTACTTTCAGATGCAATAGGAATTTTTTGGTTAGGTCAATCCGTTCGCGAGATATGGGAGTTTGAAGCCAAGAAATGGTTGAAAGGGCAAAAAATTTTTCGCAATTCTGCTGCTCCAAACGCTTAACCAGAATGGCCTAGGGAAAAAATACACATACCGTTGTAATCGGGCGAGTTTCTACTTTCAGACGCAACTGGAATTTTTAGGTTAGGTCAATCCGTTCGCGAGATATGGGAGTTTGAAGCCAGGAAATTGTTGAGAAGGCAAAAAATTTTTCGCAATTCTGCTGCTCCAAACGCTTAACCAGAATGGCCTAGGGAAAAAATACACATACTGTTGTAATCGGGCGAGTTTCTACTTTCAGACGCAACAGGAATTTTTGGGTTCGGTCAATCCGTCGCGAGATATGGGACTTTGAATCTAAGAAACGGTTGACACGACAAAAAATTTTTCGCACTTCTGCTGCTCCAATCGCTTAACCAGAATGCCCTAAGGGAAAAATACACGTACCGTTGTAATCGGGCGAGTTTCTACTTTCAGATGCATCAGGAATTTTTGGGTTAGGTCAAACCGTTCGCGAGATATGGGAGTTTGAAACTAAGAAATGGTTTAGAAAACAACAAATTTTTCGCATTTCTGCTGCTCCAAACGCGTAACCAGAATGGGCTAGGGAAAAAATACACATACTGTTGTAATCGGGCGAGTTTCTACTTTCAGACGCAACAGGAATTTTTGGGTTAGGTCAATCCGTTCGCGAGATATGGGACTTTGAAGCTAAGAAATGGTTGACAAGACAACAAATTTTTCGCAAATCTGCTGCTCCAATCGCTTAACCAGAATGGCCTAGGGGAAAAATACACGTACCGTTGTAATCGGGCGAGTTTCTACTTTCAGATGCATAAGGAATTTTTGAGTTAGGTCAATCCGTTCGCGAGATATGTGAGTTTGACGCTAAGAAATGGTTGAGAAGACAACAAATTTTTCGCACTTCTGCTGCTCCAAACGCTTAACCAGAATGCCCTAGGGGAAAAATACACGTACCGTTGTAATCGGGCGAGTTTCTACATTCAGACGCAATAGGAATTTTTCGGTTAAGTCAATCCGTTCGCGAGATATGTGAGTTTGAAGCTAAGAAATGGTTGAGAAGACAATAAATTTTTCGCAATTCTGCTGCTCCAAACGCTTAACCAGAATGGCCTAGGGAAAAAATACGCATACCGTTGTAATCGGGCGAGTTTCTACTTTCAGGTACAATAGGAATTTTTGGGTTAGGTCAATCCGTACGCGAGATATGGGACTTTGAAGCTAAGAAATGGTTGACAAGACAACAAATTATTCGCACTTCTGCTGCTCCAATCGCTTAACCAGAATGGCCTAGGGGAAAAATACACGTACCGTTGTAATCGGGCGAGTTTCTACATTCAGACGCAATAGGAATTTTTCGGTTAAGTCAATCCGTTCGCGAGATATGTGAGTTTGAAGCTAAGAAATGGTTGAGAAGACAACAAATTATTCGCACTTCTGCTGCTCCAATCGCTTAACCAGAATGGACTAGGGGAAAAATACGCATACCGTTGTAATCGGGCGAGTTTCTACTTTCAGTTACAATAGGAATTTTTTGGTTAGGTCAATCCGTACGCGAGATATGGGACTTTGAAGCTAAGAAATGGTTGACAAGACAACAAATTATTCGCAATTCTGCTGCTCCAAACGCTTAACCAGAATGGCCTAGGGAAAAAATACGCATACCGTTGTAATCGGGCGAGTTTCTACTTTCAGATGCATAAGGAATTTTTGGGTTAGGTCAATCCGTTCGCGAGATATGGGAGTTTGAAGCCAAGAAATGGTTGAGAAGGCAAAAAATTTTTCGCAATTCTGCTGCTGCAAACGCTTAACCAGAATGCCCTAGGGAAAAAATACACATACCGTTGTAATCGGGCGAGCTTCTACTTTCAGATGCATAAGGAATTTTTGGGTTAGGTCAATCCGTTCGCGAGATATGGGAGTTTGAAGCCAAGAAATGGTTGAGAAGGCAAAAAATTTTTCGCAATTCTGCTGCTTCAAACGCTTAAGCAGAATGGCCTAGGGAAAAAATACACATACCGTTGTAATCGGGCGATATTCTACTTTCAGTTGCAATAGGAATTTTTGGGTTAGGTCAATCCGTACGCGAGATATGGGACTTTGAAGCTAAGAAATGGTTGACAAGACAACAAATTATTCGCACTTCTGCTGCTCCAATCGCTTAACCAGAATGGACTAGGGGAAAAATACGCATACCGTTGTAATCGGGCGAGTTTCTACTTTCAGTTACAATAGGAATTTTTTGGTTAGGTCAATCCGTACGCGAGATATGGGACTTTGAAGCTAAGAAATGGTTGACAAGACAACAAATTATTCGCAATTCTGCTGCTCCAAACGCTTAACCAGAATACCCTAGGGAAAAAATACACATACCGTTGTAATCGGGCGAGTTTCTACTTTCAGATGCAATAGGAATTTTTGGGTTCGGTCAATCCGTTCGCGAGATATGGGAGTTTGAAGCTAAGAAATGGTTGTGAAGACAACAAATTTTTCGCAATTCTGCTGCTCCAAAAGCTTAACCAGAATGCCCTAGGGAAAAAATACACATACCGTTGTAATCGGGCGAGTTTCTGCTTTCAGATGCAATAGGAATTTTTGGGTTCGGTCAATCCGTTTGCGAGATATTGGAGTTTGAAGCTAAGAAATGGTTGTGAAGACAACAAATTTTTCGCAAATCTGCTGCTCCAATCGCTTAACCAGAATGGCCTAGGGGAAAAATACACGTACCGTTGTAATCGGGCGAGTTTCTACTTTCAGATGCATAAGGAATTTTTGGGTTAGGTCAATCCGTTCGCGAGATATGTGAGTTTGACGCTAAGAAATGGTTGAGAAGACAACAAATTTTTCGCACTTCTGCTGCTCCAAACGCTTAACCAGAATGCCCTAGGGGAAAAATACACGTACCGTTGTAATCGGGCGAGTTTCTACTTTCAGATGCATCAGGAATTTTTGGGTTAGGTCAATCCGTTCGCGAGATCTGGGAGTGTGAAGCCAAGAAATGTTTGAGAAGGCAAAAAATTTTTCGCAATTCTGCAGCTGCAAACGCTTAAGCAGAATGCCCTAGGGAAAAAATACACTTACCGTTGTAATCGGGCGAGTTTCTACTTTCAGCTACAATAGGAATTTTTGGGTTAGGTCAATCCGTACGCGAGATATGGGACTTTGAAGCTAAGAAATGGTTGACAAGACAACAAATTATTCGCACTTCTGCTGCTCCAATCGCTTAACCAGAATGGCCTAGGGGAAAAATACACGTACCGTTGTAATCGGGCGAGTTTCTACATTCAGACGCAATAGGAATTTTTCGGTTAAGTCAATCCGTTCGCGAGATATGTGAGTTTGAAGCTAAGAAATGGTTGAGAAGACAATAAATTTTTCGCAATTCTGCTGATCCAAACGCTTAACCAGAATGGCCTAGGGAAAAAATACGCATACCGTTGTAATCGGGCGAGTTTCTACTTTCAGGTACAATAGGAATTTTTGGGTTCGTTCAATCCGTTCGCGAGACATGGGAGTGTGAAGCCAAGAAATGGTTGAGAAGGCAAAAAATTTTTCGCAATTCTGCTGCTGCAAACGCTTAACCAGAATGCCCTAGGGAAAAAATACACATACCGTTGTAATCGGGCGAGCTTCTACTTTCAGATGCATAAGGAATTTTTGGGTTAGGTCAATCCGTTCGCGAGATATGGGAGTTTGAAGCCAAGAAATGGTTGAGAAGGCAAAAAATTTTTCGCAATTCTGCTGCTTCAAACGCTTAAGCAGAATGGCCTAGGGAAAAAATACACATACCGTTGTAATCGGGCGATATTCTACTTTCAGTTGCAATAGGAATTTTTGGGTTAGGTCAATCCGTACGCGAGATATGGGACTTTGAAGCTAAGAAATGGTTGACAAGACAACAAATTATTCGCAATTCTGCTGCTCCAATCGCTTAACCAGAATGGACTAGGGGAAAAATACGCATACCGTTGTAATCGGGCGAGTTTCTACTTTCAGGTACAATAGGAATTTTTGGGTTCGTTCAATCCGTTCGCGAGACATGGGAGTGTGAAGCCAAGAAATGGTTGAGAAGGCAAAAAATTTTTCGCAATTCTGCTGCTGCAAACGCTTAACCAGAATGCCCTAGGGAAAAAATACACATACCGTTGTAATCGGGCGAGCTTCTACTTTCAGATGCATAAGGAATTTTTGGGTTAGGTCAATCCGTTCGCGAGATATGGGAGTTTGAAGCCAAGAAATGGTTGAGAAGGCAAAAAATTTTTCGCAATTCTGCTGCTTCAAACGCTTAAGCAGAATGGCCTAGGGAAAAAATACACATACCGTTGTAATCGGGCGATATTCTACTTTCAGTTGCAATAGGAATTTTTGGGTTAGGTCAATCCGTACGCGAGATATGGGACTTTGAAGCTAAGAAATGGTTGACAAGACAACAAATTATTCGCAATTCTGCTGCTCCAATCGCTTAACCAGAATGGACTAGGGGAAAAATACGCATACCGTTGTAATCGGGCGAGTTTCTACTTTCAGTTACAATAGGAATTTTTTGGTTAGGTCAATCCGTACGCGAGATATGGGACTTTGAAGCTAAGAAATGGTTGACAAGACAACAAATTATTCGCAATTCTGCTGCTCCAAACGCTTAACCAGAATACCCTAGGGAAAAAATACACATACCGTTGTAATCGGGCGAGTTTCTACTTTCAGATGCAATAGGAATTTTTGGGTTCGGTCAATCCGTTCGCGAGATATGGGAGTTTGAAGCTAAGAAATGGTTGTGAAGACAACAAATTTTTCGCAATTCTGCTGCTCCAAAAGCTTAACCAGAATGCCCTAGGGAAAAAATACACATACCGTTGTAATCGGGCGAGTTTCTGCTTTCAGATGCAATAGGAATTTTTGGGTTCGGTCAATCCGTTTGCGAGATATTGGAGTTTGAAGCTAAGAAATGGTTGTGAAGACAACAAATTTTTCGCAATTCTGCTGCTCCAAACGCTTAACCAGAATGCCCTAGGGAAAAAATACACATACCGTTGTAATCGGGCGAGTTTCTACTTTCAGATGCATTAGGAATTTTTGGGTTAGGTCAATCCGTTCGCGAGATATGGGAGTTTGATGCTAAGAAATGGTTTAGAAGACAACAAATTTTTCGCATTTCTGCTGCTCCAAACGCTTAACCGGAATGGCCTAGGGAAAAAATACGCATTCCGTTGTAATCGGGCGAGTTTCTACTTTCGGATACAATAGGAATTTTTGGGTTCGGTCAATCCGTTCGCGAGATATGGGAGTTTGAAGCTAAGAAATGGTTGTGAAGACAACAAATTTTTCGCAAATCTGCTGCACCAAAAGCTTAACCAGAATGGCCTAGGGAAAAAATACGCATACCGTTGTAATCGGGCGAGTTTCTGCTTTCAGATGCAATAGGAATTTTTGGGTTCGGTCAATCCGTTCGCGAGATATGGGAGTTTGAAGCTAAGAAATGGTTGTGAAGACAACAAATTTTTCGCAATTCTGCTGCTCCAAACGATTAACCAGAATGCCCTAGGGAAAAAATACACATACCGTTGTAATCGGGCGAGTTTCTACTTTCAGACGCAACAGGAATTTTTGGGTTAGGTCAATCCGTTCGCGAGATACGGAAGTTTGAAGCCAAGAAATGTTTGAGAAGGCAAAAAATTTTTCACAATTCTACTGCTCCAAACGCGTAACCAGAGTGGCGTAGGGAAAAAATACACATACCGTTGTAATCGGGCGAGTTTCTACTTTCAGTTACAATAGGAATTTTTGGGTTCGTTCAATCCGTTCGCGAGACATGGGACTTTGAAGCTAAGAAATGGTTGACAAGACAACAAATTTTTCGCAATTCTGCTGCTCCAATCGCTTAACCAGAATGCCCTAGGGGAAAAGTACACGTACCGTTGTAATCGGGCGAGTTTCTACTTTCAGATGCATAAGGAATTTTTGGGTTAGGTCAATCCGTTCGCGAGATATGGGAGTGTGAAGCCAAGAAATGGTTGAGAAGGCAAAAAATTTTTCGCAATTCTGCTGCTGCAAACGCTTAACCAGAATGCCCTAGGGAAAAAATACGCATACCGTTGTAATCGGGCGAGTTTCTACTTTCAGACGCAACAGGAATTTTTGGGTTAGGTCAATCCGTTCGCGAGATATGGGACTTTGAAGCTAAGAAATGGTTGAGAAGACAACAAATTTTTCGAAAATCTGCTGCTCCAATCGCTTAACCAGAATGGCCTAGGGGAAAAATACACGTACCATTGTAATCGGGCGAGTTTCTACTTTCAGATGCATAAGGAATTTTTGGGTTAGGTCAATCCGTTCGCCAGATATGGGAGTTTGATGCCAAGAAATGGTTGAGAAGGCAAAAAATTTTTCGCAATTCTGCTGCTCCAAACGCTTAACCAGAATTGCCTAGGGAAAAAATACACATACCGTTGTAATCGGGCGAGTTTCTACTTTCAAATGCAATAGGAATTTTTGGATTAGGTCAATCCGTTCGCGAGATATGAGAGTTTGAAGCTAAGAAATGGTTGAGAAGACAACAAATTTTTCGCAAATCTGCTGCTCCAATCGCTTAACCAGAATGCCCTAGGGGAAAAATACACTTACCGTTGTAATCGGGCGAGTTTCTACTTTCAGATGCATAAGGAATTTTCGGGTTAGGTCAGTCCGTTCGCGAGATATGGAAGTTTGAAGCCAAGAAATGGTTGAGATGGCAAAAAATTTTTCGCAATTCTGCTGCTCCAAACGCTTAACCAGAATGCCCTAGGGAAAAAATACACATACCGTTATAATCGGGCGAGTTTCTACTTTCACATGCATAAGGAATTTTTGGGTTAGGTCAAACCGTTCGCGAGATATGGGAGTTTGAAGCTAAGAAATGGTTTAGAAAACAACAAATTTTTCGCATTTCTGCTGCTCCAAACGCGTAACCAGAATGGGCTAGGGAAAAAATACACATACTGTTGTAATCGGGCGAGTTTCTACTTTCAGACGCAACATGAATTTTTGGGTTAGGTCAATCCGTTCGCGAGATATGGGACTTTGAAGCTAAGAAATGGTTGACAAGACAACAAATTTTTCGCAAATCTGCTGCTCCAATCGCTTAACCAGAATGGCCTAGGGAAAAAATACACATACCGTTGTAATCGGGCGAGTTACTACTTTCAGATGCATTAGGAATTTTTGGGTTAGGTCAATCCGTTCGCGAGATATGGGAGTTTGATGCTAAGAAATGGTTTAGAAGACAACAAATTTTTCGCATTTCTGCTGCTCCAAACGCTTAACCGGAATGGCCTAGGGAAAAAATTCGCATTCCGTTGTAATCGGGCGAGTTTCTACTTTCAGATACAATAGGAATTTTTGGGTTAGGTCAATCCCTTCGCGAGATATGGGAGTTTGAAGCTAAGAAATGGTTGTGAAGACAACAAATTTTTCGCAAATCTGCTGCTCCAAAAGCTTAACCAGATTGGCCTAGGGAAAAAATACGCATACCGTTGTAATCGGGCGAGTTTCTACTTTCAGTTGAAATAGGAATTTTTGGGATCGGTCAATCCGTTCGCGAGATATGGGAGTTTGAAGCTAAGAAATGGTTGAGCAGACAACAAATTTTTCGCACTTCTGCTGCTCCAAACGCTTAACCAGAATGGCCTAGGGAAAAAATACACATACCGTTGTAATCGGGCGAGTTTCTACTTTCAGACGCAACAGGAATTTTTGGGTTAGGTCAATCCGTTCGCGAGATATGGGACTTTGAATCTAAGAAACGGTTGACACGACAAAAAATTTTTCGCACTTCTGCTGCTCCAAACGCGTAACCAGAATGGCCTAGGGAAAAAATACACATACCGTTGTAATCGGGCGAGTTTCTACTTTCAGTTACAATAGGAATTTTTGGGTTCGTTCAATCCGTTCGCGAGATATGGGAGTTTGAAGCTAAGAAATGGTTGAGCAGACAACAAATTTTTCGCACTTCTGCTGCTCCAAACGCTTAACCAGAATGGCCTAGGGAAAAAATACACATACCGTTGTAATCGGGCGAGTTTCTACTTTCAGATGCATAAGGAATTTTTGGGTTAGGTCAATCCGTTCGCCAGATATGGGAGTTTGATGCCAAGAAATGGTTGAGAAGGCAAAAAATTTTTCGCAATTCTGCTGCTCCAAACGCTTAACCAGAATTGCCTAGGGAAAAAATACACATACCGTTGTAATCGGGCGAGTTTCTACTTTCAAATGCAATAGGAATTTTTGGATTAGGTCAATCCGTTCGCGAGATATGAGAGTTTGAAGCTAAGAAATGGTTGAGAAGACAACAAATTTTTCGCAAATCTGCTGCTCCAATCGCTTAACCAGAATGCCCTAGGGGAAAAATACACTTACCGTTGTAATCGGGCGAGTTTCTACTTTCAGATGCATAAGGAATTTTCGGGTTAGGTCAGTCCGTTCGCGAGATATGGAAGTTTGAAGCCAAGAAATGGTTGAGATGGCAAAAAATTTTTCGCAATTCTGCTGCTCCAAACGCTTAACCAGAATGCCCTAGGGAAAAAATACACATACCGTTATAATCGGGCGAGTTTCTACTTTCACATGCATAAGGAATTTTTGGGTTAGGTCAAACCGTTCGCGAGATATGGGAGTTTGAAGCTAAGAAATGGTTTAGAAAACAACAAATTTTTCGCATTTCTGCTGCTCCAAACGCGTAACCAGAATGGGCTAGGGAAAAAATACACATACTGTTGTAATCGGGCGAGTTTCTACTTTCAGACGCAACATGAATTTTTGGGTTAGGTCAATCCGTTCGCGAGATATGGGACTTTGAAGCTAAGAAATGGTTGACAAGACAACAAATTTTTCGCAAATCTGCTGCTCCAATCGCTTAACCAGAATGGCCTAGGGAAAAAATACACATACCGTTGTAATCGGGCGAGTTACTACTTTCAGATGCATTAGGAATTTTTGGGTTAGGTCAATCCGTTCGCGAGATATGGGAGTTTGATGCTAAGAAATGGTTTAGAAGACAACAAATTTTTCGCATTTCTGCTGCTCCAAACGCTTAACCGGAATGGCCTAGGGCAAAAATTCGCATTCCGTTGTAATCGGGCGAGTTTCTACTTTCAGATACAATAGGAATTTTTGGGTTAGGTCAATCCCTTCGCGAGATATGGGAGTTTGAAGCTAAGAAATGGTTGTGAAGACAACAAATTTTTCGCAAATCTGCTGCTCCAAAAGCTTAACCAGATTGGCCTAGGGAAAAAATACGCATACCGTTGTAATCGGGCGAGTTTCTACTTTCAGTTGAAATAGGAATTTTTGGGATCGGTCAATCCGTTCGCGAGATATGGGAGTTTGAAGCTAAGAAATGGTTGAGCAGACAACAAATTTTTCGCACTTCTGCTGCTCCAAACGCTTAACCAGAATGGCCTAGGGAAAAAATACACATACCGTTGTAATCGGGCGAGTTTCTACTTTCAGACGCAACAGGAATTTTTGGGTTAGGTCAATCCGTTCGCGAGATATGGGACTTTGAATCTAAGAAACGGTTGACACGACAAAAAATTTTTCGCACTTCTGCTGCTCCAAACGCGTAACCAGAATGGCCTAGGGAAAAAATACACATACCGTTGTAATCGGGCGAGTTTCTACTTTCAGTTACAATAGGAATTTTTGGGTTCGTTCAATCCGTTCGCGAGATATGGGAGTTTGAAGCTAAGAAATGGTTGAGCAGACAACAAATTTTTCGCACTTCTGCTGCTCCAAACGCTTAACCAGAATGGCCTAGGGAAAAAATACACATACCGTTGTAATCGGGCGAGTTTCTACTTTCAGATGCATAAGGAATTTTTGGGTTAGGTCAATCCGTTCGCCAGATATGGGAGTTTGATGCCAAGAAATGGTTGAGAAGGCAAAAAATTTTTCGCAATTCTGCTGCTCCAAACGCTTAACCAGAATTGCCTAGGGAAAAAATACACATACCGTTGTAATCGGGCGAGTTTCTACTTTCAAATGCAATAGGAATTTTTGGATTAGGTCAATCCGTTCGCGAGATATGAGAGTTTGAAGCTAAGAAATGGTTGAGAAGACAACAAATTTTTCGCAAATCTGCTGCTCCAATCGCTTAACCAGAATGCCCTAGGGGAAAAATACACTTACCGTTGTAATCGGGCGAGTTTCTACTTTCAGATGCATAAGGAATTTTCGGGTTAGGTCAGTCCGTTCGCGAGATATGGAAGTTTGAAGCCAAGAAATGGTTGAGATGGCAAAAAATTTTTCGCAATTCTGCTGCTCCAAACGCTTAACCAGAATGCCCTAGGGAAAAAATACACATACCGTTATAATCGGGCGAGTTTCTACTTTCACATGCATAAGGAATTTTTGGGTTAGGTCAAACCGTTCGCGAGATATGGGAGTTTGAAGCTAAGAAATGGTTTAGAAAACAACAAATTTTTCGCATTTCTGCTGCTCCAAACGCGTAACCAGAATGGGCTAGGGAAAAAATACACATACTGTTGTAATCGGGCGAGTTTCTACTTTCAGACGCAACATGAATTTTTGGGTTAGGTCAATCCGTTCGCGAGATATGGGACTTTGAAGCTAAGAAATGGTTGACAAGACAACAAATTTTTCGCAAATCTGCTGCTCCAATCGCTTAACCAGAATGGCCTAGGGAAAAAATACACATACCGTTGTAATCGGGCGAGTTACTACTTTCAGATGCATTAGGAATTTTTGGGTTAGGTCAATCCGTTCGCGAGATATGGGAGTTTGATGCTAAGAAATGGTTTAGAAGACAACAAATTTTTCGCATTTCTGCTGCTCCAAACGCTTAACCGGAATGGCCTAGGGAAAAAATTCGCATTCCGTTGTAATCGGGCGAGTTTCTACTTTCAGATACAATAGGAATTTTTGGGTTAGGTCAATCCCTTCGCGAGATATGGGAGTTTGAAGCTAAGAAATGGTTGTGAAGACAACAAATTTTTCGCAAATCTGCTGCTCCAAAAGCTTAACCAGAATGGCCTAGGGAAAAAATACGCATACCGTTGTAATCGGGCGAGTTTCTACTTTCAGTTGCAATAGGAATTTTTGGGATCGGTCAATCCGTTCGCGAGATATGGGAGTTTGAAGCTAAGAAATGGTTGAGCAGACAACAAATTTTTCGCACTTCTGCTGCTCCAAACGCTTAACCAGAATGGCCTAGGGAAAAAATACACATACCGTTGTAATCGGGCGAGTTTCTACTTTCAGACGCAACAGGAATTTTTGGGTTAGGTCAATCCGTTCGCGAGATATGGGACTTTGAATCTAAGAAACGGTTGACACGACAAAAAATTTTTCGCACTTCTGCTGCTCCAAACGCGTAACCAGAATGGCCTAGGGAAAAAATACACATACCGTTGTAATCGGGCGAGTTTCTACTTTCAGTTACAATAGGAATTTTTGGGTTCGTTCAATCCGTTCGCGAGACATGGGACTTTGAAGCTAAGAAATGGTTGACAAGACAACAAATTTTTCGCACTTCTGCTGCTCCAATCGCTTAACCAGAATGCCCTAGGGGAAAAGTACACGTACCGTTGTAATCGGGCGAGTTTCTACTTTCAGATGCATAAGGAATTTTTGGGTTAGGTCAATCCGTTCGCGAGATATGGGAGTGTGAAGCCAAGAAATGGTTGAGAAGGCAAAAAATTTTTCGCAATTCTGCTGCTGCAAACGCTTAACCAGAATGCCCTAGGGAAAAAATACACATACCGTTATAATCGGGCGAGTTTCTACTTTCACATGCATAAGGAATTTTTGGGTTAGGTCAAACCGTTCGCGAGATATGGGAGTTTGAAGCTAAGAAATGGTTTAGAAAACAACAAATTTTTCGCATTTCTGCTGCTCCAAACGCGTAACCAGAATGGGCTAGGGAAAAAATACACATACTGTTGTAATCGGGCGAGTTTCTACTTTCAGACGCAACATGAATTTTTGGGTTAGGTCAATCCGTTCGCGAGATATGGGACTTTGAAGCTAAGAAATGGTTGACAAGACAACAAATTTTTCGCAAATCTGCTGCTCCAATCGCTTAACCAGAATGGCCAAGGGAAAAAATACACATACCGTTGTAATCGGGCGAGTTACTACTTTCAGATGCATTAGGAATTTTTGGGTTAGGTCAATCCGTTCGCGAGATATGGGAGTTTGATGCTAAGAAATGGTTTAGAAGACAACAAATTTTTCGCATTTCTGCTGCTCCAAAGGCTTAACCGGAATGGCCTAGGGAAAAAATTCGCATTCCGTTGTAATCGGGCGAGTTTCTACTTTCAGATACAATAGGAATTTTTGGGTTAGGTCAATCCCTTCGCGAGATATGGGAGTTTGAAGCTAAGAAATGGTTGTGAAGACAACAAATTTTTCGCAAATCTGCTGCTCCAAAAGCTTAACCAGAATGGCCTAGGGAAAAAATACGCATACCGTTGTAATCGGGCGAGTTTCTACTTTCAGTTGCAATAGGAATTTTTGGGATCGGTCAATCCGTTCGCGAGATATGGGAGTTTGAAGCTAAGAAATGGTTGAGCAGACAACAAATTTTTCGCACTTCTGCTGCTCCAAACGCTTAACCAGAATGGCCTAGGGAAAAAATACACATACCGTTGTAATCGGGCGAGTTTCTACTTTCAGACGCAACAGGAATTTTTGGGTTAGGTCAATCCGTTCGCGAGATATGGGACTTTGAATCTAAGAAACGGTTGACACGACAAAAAATTTTTCGCACTTCTGCTGCTCCAAACGCGTAACCAGAATGGCCTAGGGAAAAAATACACATACCGTTGTAATCGGGCGAGTTTCTACTTTCAGTTACAATAGGAATTTTTGGGTTCGTTCAATCCGTTCGCGAGACATGGGACTTTGAAGCTAAGAAATGGTTGACAAGACAACAAATTTTTCGCACTTCTGCTGCTCCAATCGCTTAACCAGAATGCCCTAGGGGAAAAGTACACGTACCGTTGTAATCGGGCGAGTTTCTACTTTCAGATGCATAAGGAATTTTTGGGTTAGGTCAATCCGTTCGCGAGATATGGGAGTGTGAAGCCAAGAAATGGTTGAGAAGGCAAAAAATTTTTCGCAATTCTGCTGCTGCAAACGCTTAACCAGAATGCCCTAGGGAAAAAATACGCATACCGTTGTAATCGGGCGAGTTTCTACTTTCAGACGCAACAGGAATTTTTGGATTAGGTCAATCCGTTCGCGAGATATGGGACTTTGAAGCTAAGAAATGGTTGAGAAGACAACAAATTTTTCGAAAATCTGCTGCTCCAATCGCTTAACCAGAATGGCCTAGGGGAAAAATACACGTACCATTGTAATCGGGCGAGTTTCTACTTTCAGATGCATAAGGAATTTTTGGGTTAGGTCAATCCGTTCGCCAGATATGGGAGTTTGATGCCAAGAAATGGTTGAGAAGGCAAAAAATTTTTCGCAATTCTGCTGCTCCAAACGCTTAACCAGAATGGCCTAGGGAAAAAATACACGTACCGTTGTAATCGGGCGAGTTTCTACTTTCAGATGCATAAGGAATTTTCGGGTCAGGTCAGTCCGTTCGCGAGATATGGAAGTTTGAAGCCAAGAAATGGTTGAGATGGCAAAAAATTTTTCGCAATTCTGCTGCTCCAAACGCTTAACCAGAATGCCCTAGGGAAAAAATACACATACCGTTATAATCGGGCGAGTTTCTACTTTCAGATGCATAAGGAATTTTTGGGTTCGGTCAATCCGTTCGCGAGATATGGGACATTGAATCTAAGAAACGGTTGACACGACAAAAAATTTTTCGCACTTCTGCTGCTCCAATCGCTTAACCAGAATGCCCTAAGGGAAAAATACACGTACCGTTGTAATCGGGCGAGTTTCTACTTTCAGATGCATAAGGAATTTTTGGGTTAGGTCAAACCGTTCGCGAGATATGGGAGTTTGAAGCTAAGAAATGGTTCAGAAAACAACAAATTTTTCGCATTTCTGCTGCTCCAAACGCGTAACCAGAATGGGCTAGGGGAAAAATACACGTACCGTTGTAAACGGGCGAGTTTCTACTTTCAGATGCATAAGTAATTTTTGGGTTAGGTCAATCCGTTCGCGAGATCTGGGAGTGTGAAGCCAAGAAATGGTTGAGAAGGCAATAAATTTTTCGCAATTCTGCAGCTGCAAACGCTTAAGCAGAATGCCCTAGGGAAAAAATACACTTACCGTTGTAATCGGGCGAGTTTCTACTTTCAGCTACAATAGGAATTTTTGGGTTAGGTCAATCCGTACGCGAGATATGGGACTTTGAAGCTAAGAAATGGTTGACAAGACAACAAATTATTCGCACTTCTGCTGCTCCAATCGCTTAACCAGAATGGACTAGGGGAAAAATACGCATACCGTTGTAATCGGGCGATATTCTACTTTCAGTTACAATAGGAATTTTTGGGTTAGGTCAATCCGTACGCGAGTAATGGGACTTTGAAGCTAAGAAATGGTTGACAAGACAACAAATTATTCGCACTTCTGCTGCTCCAATCGCTTAACCAGAATGGCCTAGGGAAAAAATACACATACCGTTGTAATCGGGCGAGTTTCTACTTTCAGATGCATAAGGAATTTTCGGGTCAGGTCAGTCCGTTCGCGAGATATGGAAGTTTGAAGCCAAGAAATGGTTGAGATGGCAAAAAATTTTTCGCAATTCTGCTGCTCCAAACGCTTAACCAGAATGCCCTAGGGAAAAAATACACATACCGTTATAATCGGGCGAGTTTCTACTTTCAGATGCATAAGGAATTTTTGGGTTCGGTCAATCCGTTCGCGAGATATGGGACATTGAATCTAAGAAACGGTTGACACGACAAAAAATTTTTCGCACTTCTGCTGCTCCAATCGCTTAACCAGAATGCCCTAAGGGAAAAATACACGTACCGTTGTAATCGGGCGAGTTTCTACTTTCAGATGCATCAGGAATTTTTGGGTTAGGTCAAACCGTTCGCGAGATATGGGAGTTTGAAGCTAAGAAATGGTTCAGAAAACAACAAATTTTTCGCATTTCTGCTGCTCCAAACGCGTAACCAGAATGGGCTAGGGGAAAAATACACGTACCGTTGTAAACGGGCGAGTTTCTACTTTCAGATGCATAAGTAATTTTTGGGTTAGGTCAATCCGTTCGCGAGATCTGGGAGTGTGAAGCCAAGAAATGGTTGAGAAGGCAATAAATTTTTCGCAATTCTGCAGCTGCAAACGCTTAAGCAGAATGCCCTAGGCAAAAAATACACTTACCGTTGTAATCGGGCGAGTTTCTACTTTCAGCTACAATAGGAATTTTTGGGTTAGGTCAATCCGTACGCGAGATATGGGACTTTGAAGCTAAGAAATGGTTGACAAGACAACAAATTATTCGCACTTCTGCTGCTCCAATCGCTTAACCAGAATGGACTAGGGGAAAAATACGCATACCGTTGTAATCGGGCGATATTCTACTTTCAGTTACAATAGGAATTTTTGGGTTAGGTCAATCCGTACGCGAGTAATGGGACTTTGAAGCTAAGAAATGGTTGACAAGACAACAAATTATTCGCACTTCTGCTGCTCCAATCGCTTAACCAGAATGGCCTAGGGAAAAAATACACATACCGTTGTAATCGGGCGAGTTTCTACTTTCAGATGCATAAGGAATTTTTGGGTTAGGTCAATCCGTTCGCGAGATATGGGAGTTTGAAGCCAAGAAATGGTAGGGAAGGCAAAAAATTTTTCACAATTCTGCTGCTCCAAACGCTTAACCAGAATGGCCTGGGGAAAAAACACACATACCGTTGTAATCGGGCGAGTTTCTACTTTCAGATGCAATAGGAATTTTTTGGTTAGGTCAATCCGTTCGCGAGATATGGGAGTCTGAAGCTAAGAAATGGTTGAGAAGACAACAAATTTTTCGCACTTCTGCTGCTCCAAACGCTTAACCAGAATGGCCTAGGGAAAAAATACGCATACCGTTGTAATCGGGCGAGTTTCTACTTTCAGTTACAATAGGAATTTTTGAGTCCGGTCAATCCGTTCGCGAGATATGGGACTTTGAAGCTAAGAAATGGTTGACAAGACAACAAATTTTTCGCACTTCTGCTGCTCCAATCGCTTAACCAGAATGCCCTAGGGGAAAAATACACATACTGTTGTAATCGGGAGAGTTTCTACTTTCAGTTACAATAGGAATTTTTGGGTTCGGTCAATCCGTTCGCGAGATATGAGAGTTTGAAGCTAAGAAATGGTTGAGAAGACAACAAATTTTTCGCAAATCTGCTGCTCCAAACGCTTAACCAGAATGGCCTTGGGAAAAAATACACATACCGTTGTAATCGGGCGAGTTTCTACTTTCAGATGCATAAGGAATTTTTGGGTTAGGTCAATCCGTTCGCGAGATATGGGAGTTTGAAGCCAAGAAATGGTTGAGAAGGCAAAAAATTTTTCGCAATTCTGCTGCTTCAAACGCTTAACCAGAATGGCCTAGGGAAAAAATACACATACCGTTGCAATCGGGCGATATTCTACTTTCAGTTACAATAGGAATTTTTTGGTTAGGTCAATCCGTACGCGAGATATGGGACTTTGAAGCTAAGAAATGGTTGACAAGACAACAAATTATTCGCACTTCTGCTGCTCCAATCGCTTAACCAGAATGGCCTAGGGAAAAAATACACATACCGTTGTAATCGGGCGAGTTTCTACTTTCAGATGCATAAGGAATTTTTGGGTTTGGTCAATCCGTTCGCGAGATATGGGAGTTTGAAGCCAAGAAATGGTAGAGAAGGCAAAAAATTTTTCACAATTCTGCTGCTCCAAACGCTTAAACAGAATGGCCTGGGGAAAAAACACACATACCGTTGTAATCGGGCGAGTTTCTACTTTCAGATGCAATTGGAATTTTTGGGTTAGGTCAATCCGTTCGCGAGATATGAGAGTTTGAAGCTAAGAAATGGTTGAGAAGACAACAAATTTTTCGCAAATCTGCTGCTCCAATCGCTTAACCAGAATGCCCTAGTGGAAAAATACACGTACCGTTGTAATCGGGCGAGTTTCTACTTTCAGATGCATAAGGAATTTTCGGGTTAGGTCAGTCCGTTCGCGAGATATGGAAGTTTGAAGCCAAGAAATGGTTGAGATGGCAAAAAATTTTTCGCAATTCTGCTGCTCCAAACGCTTAACCAGAATGCCCTAGGGAAAAAATACACATACCGTTATAATCGGGCGAGTTTCTACTTTCAGATGCATAAGGAATTTTTGGGTTCGGTCAATCCGTTCGCGAGATATGGGACTTTGAATCTAAGAAACGGTTGACACGACAAAAAATTTTTCGCACTTCTGCTGCTCCAAACGCGTAACCAGAATGGCCTAGGGAAAAAATACACATACCGTTGTAATCGGGCGAGTTTCTACTTTCAGTTACAATAGGAATTTTTGGGTTCGTTCAATCCGTTCGCGAGACATGGGACTTTGAAGCTAAGAAATGGTTGACAAGACAACAAATTTTTCGCACTTCTGCTGCTCCAATCGCTTAACCAGAATGCCCTAGGGGAAAAGTACACGTACCGTTGTAATCGGGCGAGTTTCTACTTTCAGATGCATAAGGAATTTTTGGGTTAGGTCAATCCGTTCGCGAGATATGGGAGTGTGAAGCCAAGAAATGGTTGAGAAGGCAAAAAATTTTTCGCAATTCTGCTGCTGCAAACGCTTAACCAGAATGCCCTAGGGAAAAAATACGCATACCGTTGTAATCGGGAGAGTTTCTACTTTCACACGCAGCAGGAATTTTTGGGTTTGGTCAATCCGTTTGCCAGATATGGGAGTTTGAAGCTAGGAAATTGTTGAGAAGGCAATAAATTGCTCGCAATTCTGCTGCTCCAAACGCTTAACCAGAATGGCCTAGGGAAAAAATACTCATACCGTTGTAATCGGGCGAGTTTCTACCTTCAGACGCAGCAAAAATTTTTGGGTCTGATCAATCCGTTCTCGAGATATGGGAGTTTGAAGCTAAGAAATGGTTGAGTAGGCAACAAATTTTTCGCACTTCTGCTGCTTCAAACGCTTAACCAGAATGGCCCAGGGAAAAAATACAAATACCGTTGTAATCGGGCGAGTTACTATTTTCAGACGCAATAGGAATTTTTGGGTTTCGTCATTCTGTTCGCGTGATATGGGAGTTTGAGCTAAGAAATGGTTGAGTAGGCAACAAATTTTTCGCACTTCTGCTGCTCCAAACGCTTAACCAGAATCGCCTAGGGAAAAAATACTCATACCGTTGTAATCGGGCGAGTTTCTACCTTCAGACGCAGCAGAAATTTTTGGGTCTGATCAATCCGTTCTCGAGATATGGGAGTTTGAAGCTAAGAAATGGTTGTGTAGGCAACAAATTTTTCGCACTTCTGCTGCTCCAAACGCTTAACCAGAATGGCCTAGGGAAAAAATACACACACCGTTGTAATCGGGAGAGTTTCTACTTTCACACGCAACAGGAATTTTTGGGTTTGGTCAATCCGTTTGCGAGATATGGGAGTTTGAATCTAAGAAATGGTTGAGAAGACATAAAATTTTTCGCACTCCTGCTGCTCCAAACGCTTAACCAGAATGGCCTAGGGAAAAAATACACTTACATTTGTAATCGGGCGAGTTTCTACTTTCAGATGCAATAGAAATTTTTGGGTTTGGTCAATACGTTCGCGAGATATGGGATCTTGAATCTAAGAAATGGTTGAGAAGGCAACAAATTGTTCGCATTTCCGCTGCTCCAAACGCTTAACCAGAATGGCCCAGGGAAAAAATACACACACCGTTGTAATCGGGCGAGTGCCTACCTTCAGACGCAGCAGGAATTTTTGGGTGTGGTCAAACCGTTCGCGAGATTTGGGAGTTTGAAGCTAAGAAATGGTTGAGTAGGCAACAAATTTTGCGCAATTCTGCTGCTCCAAACGCTTAACAAGAATGGTCTAGGGGAAAAATACACATACGTTTGTAACCGGCGAGCTTCTACTTTCATACGCAATAGGAATTTTTGGGTTCGGTCAATCCGTTCGCGGGATATGGTAGATTGCAGCTAAGAAATGGTTTAGAAGGCAGCAAATTTTGCGTAATTCAGCTGCTCCAAGCGCTTAACCAGAATGGCCTAGGGAAAAAATACACATACCGTTGTAATCGAGCGAGTTGCTACTTTCAGATGCAATAGGAATTTTTGGGTTTGGTAAATCCGTTCGCGAGATATGGGACTTTGAAGCTATGAAATGGTTGAGAAGGCAAAAAACTTTTCGCCATTCTGCTGCTCCAAACGCTTAACCAGAATGGCCTGGGGAAAAAACACACATACCGTTGTAATCGGGCGAGATTCTACTTTCAGATGCAATAGCAATTTTTGGGTTAGGTCAATCCATTCGCGAGATATGGGAGTCTGAAGCTAAGAAATGGTTGAGAAGACAACAAATTTTTCGCACTTCTGCTGCTCCAAACGCTTAACCAGAATGGCCTAGGGAAAAAAAAACGCATACCGTTGTAATCGGGCGAGTTTCTACTTTCAGTTACAATAGGAATTTTTGGGTCCGGTCAATCCGTTCGCGAGATATGGGACTTTGAAGCTAACAAATGGTTGACAAGACAACAAATTTTTCGCACTTCTGCTGCTCCAATCGCTTAAACAGGATGCCCTAGGGGAAAAATACACGTACCGTTGTAATCTGGCGAGTTTCTACTTTCAAATGCAATAGGAATTTTTGGGTTAGGTCAGTCCGTTCGCGAGATATGGGAGTTTGAAGCTAAGAAATGGTTGAGAAGACAACAAATTTTTCGCACTTCTGCTGCTCCAAACGCTTAACCAGAATGGCCTAGGGAAAAAATACACATACCGTTGTAATCGGGCGATATTCTACTTTCAGTTACAATAGGAATTTTTGGGTTAGGTCAATCCGTACGCGAGATATGGGACTTTGAAGCTAAGAAATGGTTGACAAGACAACAAATTATTCGCAATTCTGCTGCTCCAATCGCTTAACCAGAATGGCCTAGGGGAAAAATACACGTACCTTTGTAATCGGGCGAGTTTCTACTTTCAGACGCAGAAGGAATTTTTGGGTTTGGTCAATCCGTTCGCGAGATATGGGACTTTGAAGCTATGAAATGGTTGAGAAGGCAAAAAACTTTTCGCAATTCTGCTGCTCCAAACGCTTAACCAGAATGGCCTGGGGTAAAAACACACATACCGTTGTAATCGGGCGAGATTCTACTTTCAGATGCAATAGCAATTTTTGGGTTAGGTCAATCCATTCGCGAGATATGGGAGTCTGAAGCTAAGAAATGGTTGAGAAGACAACAAATTTTTCGCACTTCTGCTGCTCCAAACGCTTAACCAGAATGGCCTAGGGAAAAAAAAACGCATACCGTTGTAATCGGGCGAGTTTCTACTTTCAGTTACAATTGGAATTTTTGGGTCCGGTCAATCCGTTCGCGAGATATGGGACTTTGAAGCTAACAAATGGTTGACAAGACAACAAATTTTTCGCACTTCTGCTGCTCCAATCGCTTAAACAGGATGCCCTAGGGGAAAAATACACGTACCGTTGTAATCTGGCGAGTTTCTACTTTCAAATGCAATAGGAATTTTTGGGTTAGGTCAGTCCGTTCGCGAGATATGGGAGTTTGAAGCTAAGAAATGGTTGAGAAGACAACAAATTTTTCGCACTTCTGCTGCTCCAAACGCTTAACCAGAATGGGCTAGGGAAAAAATACACATACCGTTGTAATCGGGCGATATTCTACTTTCAGTTACAATAGGAATTTTTCGGTTAGGTCAATCCGTACGCGAGATATGGGACTTTGAAGCTAAGAAATGGTTGACAAGACAACAAATTATTCGCACTTCTGCCGCTCCAATCGCTTAACCAGAATGGCCTAGGGGAAAAATACACGTACCGTTGTAATCGGGCGAGTTTCTACTTTCAGACGCAGAAGGAAATTTTGGGTTTGGTCAATCCGTTCGCGAGATATGGGACTTTGAAGCTAAGAAATGGTTGACAAGACAACAAATTTTTCGCACTTCTGCTGCTCCAATCGCTTAAACAGAATGCCCTAGGGGAAAAATACACATACCGTTGTAATCGGGCGATATTTTACTTTCAGTTACAATAGGAATTTTTGGGTTAGGTCAATCCGTACGCGAGATATGGGACTTTGAAGCTAAGAAATGGTTGACAAGACAACAAATTTTTCGCACTTCTGCTGCTCCAATCGCTTAACCAGAATGCCCTAGGGGAAAAATACACAAACCGTTGTAATCGGGCGAGTTTCTACTTTCAGATGCATAAGGAATTTTTGTGTTAGGTCAATCCGTTCGCGAGATATGGCAGTGTGGAGCCAAGAAATGGTTGAGAAGGCAAAAAATTTTTTGCAATTCTGCTGCTCCAAACGCTTATCCAGAATGCCCTAGGGAAAAAATACACATACCGTTGTAATCGGGCGAGTTTCTACTTTCAGATGCATAAGGAATTTTTGGGTTAGGTCAATCCGTTCGCGAGATATGGGAGTTTGAAGCCAAGAAATGGTTGAGAAGGCAAAAAATTTTTCGTAATTCTGCTGCTTCAAACGCTTAACCAGAATGGCCTAGGGAGAAAATACACATACCGTTGTAATCGGGCGATATTCTACTTTCAGTTACTATAGGAATTTTTGGGTTAGGTCAATCCGTACGCGAGATATGGGACTTTGAAGCTAAGAAATGGTTGACAAGACAACAAATTTTTCGCACTTCTGCTGCTCCAATCGCTTAACCAGAATGCCCTAGGGGAAAAATACACAAACCGTTGTAATCGGGCGAGTTTCTACTTTCAGATGCATAAGGAATTTTTGTGTTAGGTCAATCCGTTCGCGAGATATGGGAGTGTGGAGTCAAGAAATGGTTGAGAAGGCAAAAAATTTTTTGCAATTCTGCTGCTCCAAACGCTTATCCAGAATGCCCTAGGGAAAAAATACACATACCGTTGTAATCGGGCGATATTCTACTTTCAGTTACAATAGGAATTTTTGGGTTAGGTCAATCCGTACGCGAGATCTGGGACTTTGAAGCTAAGAAATGGTTGACAAGACAACAAATTATTCGCAATTCTGCTGCTCCAATCGCTTAACCAGAATGGCCTAGGGGAAAAATACACGTACCTTTGTAATCGGGCGAGTTTCTACTTTCAGACGCAGAAGGAATTTTTGGTTTTGGTCAATCCGTTCGCGAGATATGGGACTTTGAAGCTATGAAATGGTTGAGAAGGCAAAAAACTTTTCGCAATTCTGCTGCTCCAAACGCTTAACCAGAATGGCCTGGGGTAAAAACACACATACCGTTGTAATCGGGCGAGATTCTACTTTCAGATGCAATAGCAATTTTTGGGTTAGGTCAATCCATTCGCGAGAGATGGGAGTCTGAAGCTAAGAAATGGTTGAGAAGACAACAAATTTTTCGCACTTCTGCTGCTCCAAACGCTTAACCAGAATGGCCTAGGGGAAAAAAAACGCATACCGTTGTAATCGGGCGAGTTTCTACTTTCAGTTACAATAGGAATTTTTGGGTCCGGTCAATCCGTTCGCGAGATATGGGACTTTGAAGCTAACAAATGGTTGACATGACAACAAATTTTTCGCACTTCTGCTGCTCCAATCGCTTAAACAGGATGCCCTAGGGGAAAAATACACGTACCGTTGTAATCTGGCGAGCTTCTACTTTCAAATGCAATAGGAATTTTTGGGTTAGGTCAGTCCGTTCGCGAGATATGGGAGTTTGAAGCTAAGAAATGGTTGAGAAGACAACAAATTTTTCTCACTTCTGCTGCTCCAAACGCTTAACCAGAATGGGCTAGGGAAAAAATACACATACCGTTGTAATCGGGCGATATTCTACTTTCAGTTACAATAGGAATTTTTCGGTTAGGTCAATCCGTACGCGAGATATGGGACTTTGAAGCTAAGAAATGGTTGACAAGACAACAAATTATTCGCACTTCTGCTGCTCCAATCGCTTAACCAGAATGGCCTAGGGAAAAAAAAACGCATACCGTTGTAATCGGGCGAGTTTCTACTTTCAGTTACAATTGGAATTTTTGGGTCCGGTCAATCCGTTCGCGAGATATGGGACTTTGAAGCTAACAAATGGTTGACAAGACAACAAATTTTTCGCACTTCTGCTGCTCCAATCGCTTAAACAGGATGCCCTAGGGGAAAAATACACGTACCGTTGTAATCTGGCGAGTTTCTACTTTCAAATGCAATAGGAATTTTTGGGTTAGGTCAGTCCGTTCGCGAGATATGGGAGTTTGAAGCTAAGAAATGGTTGAGAAGACAACAAATTTTTCGCACTTCTGCTGCTCCAAACGCTTAACCAGAATGGGCTAGGGAAAAAATACACATACCGTTGTAATCGGGCGATATTCTACTTTCAGTTACAATAGGAATTTTTCGGTTAGGTCAATCCGTACGCGAGATATGGGACTTTGAAGCTAAGAAATGGTTGACAAGACAACAAATTATTCGCACTTCTGCCGCTCCAATCGCTTAACCAGAATGGCCTAGGGGAAAAATACACGTACCGTTGTAATCGGGCGAGTTTCTACTTTCAGACGCAGAAGGAAATTTTGGGTTTGGTCAATCCGTTCGCGAGATATGGGACTTTGAAGCTAAGAAATGGTTGACAAGACAACAAATTTTTCGCACTTCTGCTGCTCCAATCGCTTAAACAGAATGCCCTAGGGGAAAAATACACATACCGTTGTAATCGGGCGATATTTTACTTTCAGTTACAATAGGAATTTTTGGGTTAGGTCAATCCGTACGCGAGATATGGGACTTTGAAGCTAAGAAATGGTTGACAAGACAACAAATTTTTCGCACTTCTGCTGCTCCAATCGCTTAACCAGAATGCCCTAGGGGAAAAATACACAAACCGTTGTAATCGGGCGAGTTTCTACTTTCAGATGCATAAGGAATTTTTGTGTTAGGTCAATCCGTTCGCGAGATATGGCAGTGTGGAGCCAAGAAATGGTTGAGAAGGCAAAAAATTTTTTGCAATTCTGCTGCTCCAAACGCTTATCCAGAATGCCCTAGGGAAAAAATACACATACCGTTGTAATCGGGCGAGTTTCTACTTTCAGATGCATAAGGAATTTTTGGGTTAGGTCAATCCGTTCGCGAGATATGGGAGTTTGAAGCCAAGAAATGGTTGAGAAGGCAAAAAATTTTTCGTAATTCTGCTGCTTCAAACGCTTAACCAGAATGGCCTAGGGAGAAAATACACATACCGTTGTAATCGGGCGATATTCTACTTTCAGTTACTATAGGAATTTTTGGGTTAGGTCAATCCGTACGCGAGATATGGGACTTTGAAGCTAAGAAATGGTTGACAAGACAACAAATTTTTCGCACTTCTGCTGCTCCAATCGCTTAACCAGAATGCCCTAGGGGAAAAATACACAAACCGTTGTAATCGGGCGAGTTTCTACTTTCAGATGCATAAGGAATTTTTGTGTTAGGTCAATCCGTTCGCGAGATATGGGAGTGTGGAGTCAAGAAATGGTTGAGAAGGCAAAAAATTTTTTGCAATTCTGCTGCTCCAAACGCTTATCCAGAATGCCCTAGGGAAAAAATACACATACCGTTGTAATCGGGCGATATTCTACTTTCAGTTACAATAGGAATTTTTGGGTTAGGTCAATCCGTACGCGAGATCTGGGACTTTGAAGCTAAGAAATGGTTGACAAGACAACAAATTATTCGCAATTCTGCTGCTCCAATCGCTTAACCAGAATGGCCTAGGGGAAAAATACACGTACCTTTGTAATCGGGCGAGTTTCTACTTTCAGACGCAGAAGGAATTTTTGGTTTTGGTCAATCCGTTCGCGAGATATGGGACTTTGAAGCTATGAAATGGTTGAGAAGGCAAAAAACTTTTCGCAATTCTGCTGCTCCAAACGCTTAACCAGAATGGCCTGGGGTAAAAACACACATACCGTTGTAATCGGGCGAGATTCTACTTTCAGATGCAATAGCAATTTTTGGGTTAGGTCAATCCATTCGCGAGAGATGGGAGTCTGAAGCTAAGAAATGGTTGAGAAGACAACAAATTTTTCGCACTTCTGCTGCTCCAAACGCTTAACCAGAATGGCCTAGGGGAAAAAAAACGCATACCGTTGTAATCGGGCGAGTTTCTACTTTCAGTTACAATAGGAATTTTTGGGTCCGGTCAATCCGTTCGCGAGATATGGGACTTTGAAGCTAACAAATGGTTGACATGACAACAAATTTTTCGCACTTCTGCTGCTCCAATCGCTTAAACAGGATGCCCTAGGGGAAAAATACACGTACCGTTGTAATCTGGCGAGCTTCTACTTTCAAATGCAATAGGAATTTTTGGGTTAGGTCAGTCCGTTCGCGAGATATGGGAGTTTGAAGCTAAGAAATGGTTGAGAAGACAACAAATTTTTCTCACTTCTGCTGCTCCAAACGCTTAACCAGAATGGGCTAGGGAAAAAATACACATACCGTTGTAATCGGGCGATATTCTACTTTCAGTTACAATAGGAATTTTTCGGTTAGGTCAATCCGTACGCGAGATATGGGACTTTGAAGCTAAGAAATGGTTGACAAGACAACAAATTATTCGCACTTCTGCTGCTCCAATCGCTTAACCAGAATGGCCTAGGGGAAAAATACACGTACCGTTGTAATCGGGCGAGTTTCTACTTTCAGACGCAGAAGGAAATTTTGGGTTTGGTCAATCCGTTCGCGAGATATGGGACTTTGAAGCTATGAAATGGTTGAGAAGGCAAAAAACTTTTCGCAATTCTGCTGCTCCAAACGCTTAACCAGAATGGCCTAGGGAAAAAATACACATACCGTTGTAATCGGGCGAGTTTCTACTTTCAGTTACAATAGGAATTTTTGTGTTCGGTCAATCCGTTCGCGAGATATGGGACTTTGAAGCTAAGAAATGGTTGACAAGACAACAAATTTTTCGCACTTCTGCTGCTCCAATCGCTTAACCAGAATGCCCTAGGGGGAAAATGCACGTACCGCTGTAATCGGGCGAGTTTCTACTTACAGAAGCAATAGGAATTTTTGGGTTAGGTCAGTCCATTCGCGAGATATGGGAGTTTGAAGCCAAGAAATGGTTGAGAAGGCAAAAAATTTGTCGCAATTCTGCTGCTCCAAACGCTTAACCAGAATGGCCTAGGGAAAAAATACACATACCGTTGTAATCGGGCGAGTTTCTACTTTCAAATGCAATAGGAGTTTTTGGGTTTGGTCAATCCGTTCGCGAGATATGGGAGTTTGAAGCTAAGAAATGGTTGAGAAGACAACAAATATTTCGCAATTCTGCTGCTCCAAACGCTTAACCAGAATGGGCTAGGGAAAAAATACACATACCGTTGTAATCGGGCGAGTTTCTACTTTCAGTTACAATAGGAATTTTTGTGTTCGGTCAATCCGTTCGCGAGATATGGGACATTGAAGCTAAGAAATGGTTGTCAAGACAACAAATTTTTCGCACTTCTGCTGCTCCAATCGCTTAACCAGAATGCCCTAGGGGAAAAATACACAAACCGTTGTAATCGGGCGAGTTTCTAGTTTCAGATACATAAGGAATTTTTGGGTTAGGTCAATCCGTTCGCGAGATATGGGAGTGTCGAGCCAAGAAATGGTTGAGAAGGCAAAAAATTTTTTGCAATTCTGCTGCTCCAAACGCTTATCCAGAATGCCCTAGGGAAAAAATACACATACCGTTGTAATCGGGCGAGTTTCTACTTTCAGATGCATAAGGAATTTTAGGGTTAGGTCAATCCGTTCGCGAGATATGGGAGTTTGAAGCCAAGAAATGGTTGAGAAGGCAAAAAATTTTTCGTAATTCTGCTGCTTCAAACGCTTAACCAGAATGGCCTAGGGAAAAAATACACATACCGTTGTAATCGGGCGATATTCTACTTTCAGTTACAATAGGAATTTTTGGGTTAGGTCAATCCGTACGCGAGATGTGGGACTTTGAAGCTAAGAAATGGTTGACAAGACAACAAATTTTTCGCACTTCTGCTGCTCCAAGCGCTTAACCAGAATGCCCTAGGGGAAAAATACACAAACCGTTGTAATCGGGCGAGTTTCTACTTTCAGACGCATAAGGAATTTTTGGGTTAGGTCAATCCGTTCGCGAGATATGGGAGTGTGGAGCCAAGAAATGGTTGAGAAGGCAAAAAATTTTTTGCAATTCTGCTGCTCCAAACGCTTATCCAGAATGCCATAGGGAAAAAATACACATACCGTTGTAATCGGGCGAGTTTCTACTTTCAGATGCATAAGGAATTTTTGGGTTAGGTCAATCCGTTCGCGAGATATGGGAGTTTGAAGCCAAGAAATGGTTGAGGAGGCAAAAAATTTTTCGTAATTCTGCTGCTTCAAACGCTTAACCAGAATGGCCTAGGGAAAAAATACACATACCGTTGTAATCGGGCGATATTCTACTTTCAGTTACAATAGGAATTTTTGGGTTAGGTCAATCCGTACGCGAGATATGGGACTTTGAAGCTAAGAAATGGTTGACAAGACAACAAATTATTCGCAATTCTGCTGCTCCAATCGCTTAACCAGAATGGCCTAGGGGAAAAATACACGTACCTTTGTAATCGGGCGAGTTTCTACTTTCAGACGCAGAAGGAATTTTTGGGTTTGGTCAATCCGTTCGCGAGATATGGGACTTTGAAGCTATGAAATGGTTGAGAAGGCAAAAAACTTTTCGCAATTCTGCTGCTCCAAACGCTTAACCAGAATGGCCTGGGGAAAAACACACACATACCGTTGTAATCGGGCGAGTTTCTACTTTCGGATGCAATAGGAATTTTTGGGTTAGGTCAATCCGTTCGCGAGATATGGGAGTCTGAAGCTAAGAAATGGTTGAGAAGACAACAAATTTTTCGCACTTCTGCTGCTCCAATCGCTTAACCAGAATGCCCTAGGGGAAAAATACACATACCGTTGTAATCGGTCGAGTTTCTACTTTCAGATGCATAAGGAATTTTTGGGTTAGGTCAATCCGTTCGCGAGATATGGGAGTGTGGAGCCAAGAAATGGTTGAGAAGGCAAAAAATTTTTTGCAATTCTGCTGCTCCAAACGCTTATCCAGAATGCCCTAGGGAAAAAATACACATACCGTTGTAATCGGGCGAGTTTCTACTTTCAGATGCAATAGGAATTTTTGGGTTAGGTCAATCCGTTCGCGAGATATGGGAGTCTGAAGCTAAGAAATGGTTGAGAAGACAACAAATTATTCGCACTTCTGCTGCTCCAATCGCTTAACCAGAATGGCCTAGGGGAAAAATACACGTACCGTTGTAATCGGGCGAGTTTCTACTTTCAGACGCAGAAGGAAATTTTGGGTTTGGTCAATCCGTTCGCGAGATATGGGACTTTGAAGCTATGAAATGGTTGAGAAGGCAAAAAACTTTTCGCAATTCTGCTGCTCCAAACGCTTATCCAGAATGGCCTAGGGAAAAAACACACATACCGAAGTAATCGGGCGAGTTTCTACTTTCAGATGCAATAGGAATTTTTGGGTTAGGTCAATCCGTTCGCGAGATATGGGAGTCTGAAGCTAAGAAATGGTTGAGAAGACAACAAATTTTTCGCAATTCTGCTGCTCCAATCGCTTAACCAGAATGCCCTAGGGGAAAAAGGCACGTACCGCTGTAATCGGGCGAGTTTCTACTTACAGATGCAATAGGAATTTTTGGGTTAGGTCAGTCCGTTCGCGAGATATGGGAGTTTGAAGCTAAGAAATGGTTGAGAAGACGACAAATTTTTCGCACTTCTGCTGCTCCAAACGCTTAACCAGAATGGGCTAGGGAAAAAATACACATACCGTTGTAATCGGGCGATATTCTACTTTCAGTTACAATAGGAATTTTTCGGTTAGGTCAATCCGTACGCGAGATATGGGACTTTGAAGCTAAGAAATGGTTGACAAGACAACAAATTATTCGCAATTCTGCTGCTCCAATCGCTTAACCAGAATGGCCTAGGGGAAAAATACACGTACCGTTGTAATCGGGCGAGTTTCTACTTTCAGACGCAGAAGGAAATTTTGGGTTTGGTCAGTCCGTTCGCGAGATATGGGAGTTTGAAGCTAAGAAATGGTTGAGAAGACAACAAATTTTTCGCACTTCTGCTGCTCCAAACGCTTAACCAGAATGGGCTAGGGAAAAAATACACATACCGTTGTAATCGGGCGATATTCTACTTTCAGTTACAATAGGAATTTTTCGGTTAGGTCAATCCGTACGCGAGATATGGGACTTTGAAGCTAAGAAATGGTTGACAAGACAACAAATTTTTCGCACTTCTGCTGCTCCAATCGCTTAACCAGAATGCCCTAGGGGAAAAATACACATACCGTTGTAATCGGGCGAGTTTCTACTTTCAGATGCATAAGGAATTTTTGGGTTAGGTCAATCCGTTCGCGAGATATGGGAGTGTGGAGCCAAGAAATGGTTGAGAAGGCAAAAAATTTTTTGCAATTCTGCTGCTCCAAACGCTTATCCAGAATGCCCTAGGGAAAAAATACACATACCGTTGTAATCGTGCGAGTTTCTACTTTCAGATGCAATAGGAATTTTTGGGTTTGGTCAATCCGTTCGCGAGATATGGGAGTCTGAAGCTAAGAAATGGTTGAGAAGACAACAAATTTTTCGCACTTCTGCTGCTCCAAACGCTTAACCAGAATGGCCTGGGGAAAAAACACACATACCGTTGTAATCGGGCGAGTTTCTACTTTCAGATGCAATAGGAATTTTTGGGTTAGGTCAATCCGTTCGCGAGATATGGGAGTCTGAAGCTAAGAAATGGTTGAGAAGACAACAAATTTTTCGCACTTCTGCTGCTCCAAACGCTTAACCAGAATGGCCTAGGGAAAAAATACGCAATACCGTTGTAATCGGGCGAGTTTCTACTTTCAGTTACAATAGGAATTTTTGGGTCCGGTCAATCCGTTCGCGAGATATGGGACTTTGAAGCTAAGAAATGGTTGACAAGACAACAAATTTTTCGCACTTCTGCTGCTCCAATCGCTTAAACAGAATGCCCTAGGGGAAAAATACAGGTACCGTTGTAATCTGGCGAGTTTCTACTCTCAAATGCAATAGGAATTTTTGGGTTAGGTCAATCCGTACGCGAGATATGGGACTTTGAAGCTAAGAAATGGTTGACAAGACAATAAATTATTCGCAATTCTGCTGCTCCAATCGCTTAACCAGAATGGCCTAGGGGAAAAATACACGTACCGTTGTAATCGGGCGAGTTTCTACTTTCAGACGCAGAAGGAATTTTTGGGTTTGGTCAATCCGTTCGCGAGATATGGGACTTTGAAGCTATGAAATGGTTGAGAAGGCAAAAAACTTTTCGCAATTCTGCTGCTCCAAACGCTTAACCAGAATGGCCTGGGGAAAAAACACACATACCGTTGTAATCGGGCGAGATTCTACTTTCAGATGCAAAAGCAATTTTTGGGTTAGGTCAATCCATTCGCGAGATATGGGAGTCTGAAGCTAAGAAATGGTTGAGAAGACAACAAATTTTTCGCACTTCTGCTGCTCCAAACGCTTAACCAGAATGGCCTAGGGAAAAAAAAACGCATACCGTTGTAATCGGGCGAGTTTCTACTTTCAGTTACAATAGGAATTTTTGGGTCCGGTCAATCCGTTCGCGAGATATGGGACTTTGAAGCTAACAAATGGTTGACAAGACAACAAATTTTTCGCACTTCTGCTGCTCCAATCGCTTAAACAGGATGCCCTAGGGGAAAAATACACGTACCGTTGTAATCTGGCGAGTTTCTACTTTCAAATGCAATAGGAATTTTTGGGTTAGGTCAGTCCGTTCGCGAGATACGGGAGTTTGAAGCTAAGAAATGGTTGAGAAGACAGCAAATTTTTCGCACTTCTGCTGCTCCAAACGCTTAACCAGAATGGGCTAGGGAAAAAATACACATACCGTTGTAATCGGGCGATATTCTACTTTCAGTTACAATAGGAATTTTTCGGTTAGGTCAATCCGTACGCGAGATATGGGACTTTGAAGCTAAGAAATGGTTGACAAGACAACAAATTATTCGCACTTCTGCTGCTCCAATCGCTTAACCAGAATGGCCTAGGGGAAAAATACACGTACCGTTGTAATCGGGCGAGTTTCTACTTTCAGATGCATAAGGAATTTTTGGGTTAGGTCAATCCGTTCGCGTGATATGGGAGTGTGGAGCCAAGAAATGGTTCAGAAGGCAAAAAATTTTTTGCAATTCTGCTGCTCCAAACGCTTATCCAGAATGCCCTAGGGAAAAAATACACATACCGTTGTAATCGGGCGAGTTTCTACTTTCAGATGCAATAGGAATTTTTGGGTTAGGTCAATCCGTTCGCGAGATATGGGAGTCTGAAGCTAAGAAATGGTTGAGAAGACAACAAATTTTTCGCACTTCTGCTGCTCCAAACGCTTAACCAGAATGGCCTAGGGAAAAAATACGCATACCGTTGTAATCGGGCGAGTTTCTACTTTCAGTTACAATAGGAATTTTTGGTTCCAGTCAATCCGTTCGCGAGATATGGGACTTTGAAGCTAAGAAATGTTTGACAAGACAACAAATTTTTCGCACTTCTGCTGCTCCAATCGCTTAACCAGAATGCCCTAGGGGAAAAATGCACGTACCGCTGTAATCGGGCGAGTTTCTACTTACAGAAGCAATAGGAATTTTTGGGTTAGGTCAGTCCGTTCGCGAGATATGGGAGTTTGAAGCCAAGAAATGGTTGAGAAGGCAAAAAATTTGTCGCAATTCTGCTGCTCCAAACGCTTAACCAGAATGGCCTAGGGAAAAAATACACATACCGTTGTAATCGGGCGAGTTTCTACTTTCAAATGCAATAGGAATTTTTGGTTCCGGTCAATCCGTTCGCGAGATATGGGACTTTGAAGCTAAGAAATGTTTGACAAGACAACAAATTTTTCGCACTTCTGCTGCTCCAATCGCTTAACCAGAATGCCCTAGGGGAAAAATGCACGTACCGCTGTAATCGGGCGAGTTTCTACTTACAGAAGCAATAGGAATTTTTGGGTTAGGTCAGTCCGTTCGCGAGATATGGGAGTTTGAAGCCAAGAAATGGTTGAGAAGGCAAAAAATTTGTCGCAATTCTGCTGCTCCAAACGCTTAACCAGAATGGCCTAGGGAAAAAATACACATACCGTTGTAATCGGGCGAGTTTCTACTTTCAAATGCAATAGGAGTTTTTGGGTTTGGTCAATCCGTTCGCGAGATATGGGAGTTTGAAGCTAAGAAATGGTTGAGAAGACAACAAATATTTCGCAATTCTGCTGCTCCAAACGCTTAACCAGAATGGGCTAGGGAAAGAATTCACATACCGTTGTAATCGGGCGAGTTTCTACTTTCAGTTACAATAGGAATTTTTGTGTTCGGTCAATCCGTTCGCGAGATATGGGACTTTGAAGCTAAGAAATGGTTGACAAGACAACAAATTTTTCGCACTTCTGCTGCTCCAATCGCTTAACCAGAATGCCCTAGGGGAAAAATACACAAACCGTTGTAATCGGGCGAGTTTCTACTTTCAGATGCATAAGGAATTTTTGGGTTAGGTCAATCCGTTCGCGAGATATGGGAGTGTGGAGCCAAGAAATGGTTGAGACGGCAAAAAATTTTTTGCAATTCTGCTGCTCCAAACGCTTATCCAGAATGCCCTAGGGAAAAAATACACATACCGTTGTAATCGGGCGAGTTTCTACTTTCAGATGCATAAGGAATTTTTGGGTTAGGTCAATCCGTTCGCGAGATATGGGAGTTTGAAGCCAAGAAATGGTTGAGAAGGCAAAAAATTTTTCGTAATTCTGCTGCTTCAAACGCTTAACCAGAATGGCCTAGGGAAAAAATACACATACCGTTGTAATCGGGCGATATTCTACTTTCAGTTACAATAGGAATTTTTGGGTTAGGTCAATCCGTACGCGAGATATGGGACTTTGCAGCTAAGAAATGGTTGACAAGACAACAAATTTTTCGCACTTCTGCTGCTCCAATCGCTTAACCAGAATGCCCTAGGGGAAAAATACACATACCGTTGTAATCGGGCGAGTTTCTACTTTCAGATGCATAAGGAATTTTTGGGTTAGGTCAATCCGTTCGCGAGATATGGGAGTGTGGAGCCAAGAAATGGTTGACAAGACAACAAATTATTCGCAATTCTGCTGCTCCAAACGCTTATCCAGAATGCCCTAGGGAAAAAATACACATACCGTTGTAATCGGGCGAGTTTCTACTTTCAGATGCATAAGGAATTTTTGGGTTTGGTCAATCCGTTCGCGAGATATGGGACTTTGAAACTATGAAATGGTTGAGAAGGCAAAAAACTTTTCGCAATTCTGCTGCTCCAAACGCTTAACCAGAATGGCCTAGGGAAAAAATACACATACCGTTGATATCGGGCGAGTTTCTACTTTCAGTTACAATAGGAATTTTTGTGTTCGGTCAATCCGTTCGCGAGATATGGGACTTTGAAGCTAAGAAATGGTTGACAAGACAACAAATTTTTCGCACTTCTGCTGCTCCAATCGCTTAACCAGAATGCCCTAGGGGAAAAATACACATACCGTTGTAATCGGGCGAGTTTCTACTTTCAGATGCATAAGGAATTTTTGGGTTAGGTCAATCCGTTCGCGAGATATGGGAGTGTGGAGCCAAGAAATGGTTGAGAAGGCAAAAAATTTTTTGCAATCCTGCTGCTCCAAACGCTTATCCAGAATGCCCTAGGGAAAAAATACACATACCGTTGTAATCGGGCGAGTTTCTACTTTCAGATGCAATAGGAATTTTTGGGTTAGGTCAATCCGTTCGCGAGATATGGGAGTCTGAAGCTAAGAAATGGTTGAGAAGGCAACAAATTTTTCGCACTTCTGCTGCTCCAAACGCTTAACCAGAATGGCCTAGGGAAAAAATACGCATACCGTTGTAATCGAGCGAGTTTCTACTTTCAGTTACAATAGGAATTTTTGGTTCCGGTCAATCCGTTCGCGAGATATGGGACTTTGAAGCCAAGAAATGTTTGACAAGACAACAAATTTTTCGCACTTCTGCTGCTCCAATCGCTTAACCAGAATGCCCTAGGGGAAAAATGCACGTACCGCTGTAATCGGGCGAGTTTCTACTTACAGAAGCAATAGGAATTTTTGGGTTAGGTCAGTCCGTTCGCGAGATATGGGAGTTTGAAGCCAAGAAATGGTTGAGAAGGCAAAAAATTTGTCGCAATTCTGCTGCTCCAAACGCTTAACCAGAATGGCCTAGGGAAAAAATACACATACCGTTGTAATCGGGCGAGTTTCTACTTTCAAATGCAATAGGAGTTTTTGGGTTTGGTCAATCCGTTCGCGAGATATGGGAGTTTGAAGCTAAGAAATGGTTGAGAAGACAACAAATATTTCGCAATTCTGCTGCTCCAAACGCTTAACCAGAGTGGGCTAGGGAAAAAATACACATACCGTTGTAATCGGGCGAGTTTCTACTTTCAGTTACAATAGGAATTTTTGTGTTCGGTCAATCCGTTCGCGAGATATGGGACTTTGAAGCTAAGAAATGGTTGACAAGACAACAAATTTTTCGCACTTCTGCTGCTCCAATCGCTTAACCAGAATGCCCTAGGGGAAAAATACACAAACCGTTGTAATCGGGCGAGTTTCTACTTTCAGATGCATAAGGAATTTTTGGGTTAGGTCAATCCGTTCGCGAGATATGGGAGTGTGGAGCCAAGAAATGGTTGAGAAGGCAAAAAATTTTTTGCAATTCTGCTGCTCCAAACGCTTATCCAGAATGCCCTAGGGAAAAAATACACATACCGTTGTAATCGGGCGAGTTTCTACTTTCAGATGCATAAGGAATTTTTGGGTTAGGTCAATCCGTTCGCGAGATATGGGAGTTTGAAGCCAAGAAATGGTTGAGAAGAAAAAAAATTTTTCGTAATTCTGCTGCTTCAAACGCTTAACCAGAATGGCCTAGGGAAAAAATACACATACCGTTGTAATCGGGCGATATTCTACTTTCAGTTACAATAGGCATTTTTGGGTTAGGTCAATCCGTACGCGAGATATGGGACTTTGAAGCTAAGAAATGGTTGACAAGACAACAAATTTTTCGCACTTCTGCTGCTCCAATCGCTTAACCAGAATGCCCTAGGGGAAAAATACACAAACCGTTGTAATCGGGCGAGTTTCTACTTTCAGATGCATAAGGAATTTTTGGGTTAGGTCAATCCGTTCGCGAGATATGGGAGTGTGGACCCAAGAAATGGTTGAGAAGGCAAAAAATTTTTTGCAATTCTGCTGCTCCAAACGCTTATCCAGAATGCCCTAGGGAAAAAATACACATACCGTTGTAATCGGGCGAGTTTCTACTTTCAGATGCATAAGGAATTTTTGGGTTAGGTCAATCCGTTCGCGAGATATGGGAGTTTGAAGCCAAGAAATGGTTGAGAAGGCAAAAAATTTTTCGTAATTCTGCTGCTTCAAACGCTTAACCAGAATGGCCTAGGGAAAAAATACACATACCGTTGTAATCGGGCGATATTCTACTTTCAGTTACAATAGGAATTTTTGGGTTAGGTCAATCCGTACGCGAGATATGGGACTTTGAAGCTAAGAAATGGTTGACAAGACAACAAATTATTCGCAATTCTGCTGCTCCAATCGCTTAACCAGAATGGCCTAGGGGAAGAATACACGTAGCTTTGTAATCGGGCGAGTTTCTACTTTCAGACGCAGAAGGAATTTTTGGGTTTGGTCAATCCGTTCGCGAGATATGGGACTTTGAAGCTATGAAATGGTTGAGAAGGCAAAAAACTTTTCGCAATTCTGCTGCTCCAAACGCTTAACCAGAATGGCCTGGGGAAAAAACACACATACCGTTGTAATCGGGCGAGATTCTACTTTCAGATGCAATAGCAATTTTTGGGTTAGGTCAATCCATTCGCGAGATATGGGAGTCTGAAGCTAAGAAATGGTTGAGAAGACAACAAATTTTTCGCACTTCTGCTGCTCCAAACGCTTAACCAGAATGGCCTAGGGAAAAAAAAACGCATACCGTTGTAATCGGGCGAGTTTCTACTTTCAGTTACAATAGGAATTTTTGGGTCCGGTCAATCCGTTCGCGAGATATGGGACTTTGAAGCTAACAAATGGTTGACAAGACAACAAATTTTTCGCACTTCTGCTGCTCCAATCGCTTAAACAGGATGCCCTAGGGGAAAAATACACAAACCGTTGTAATCGGGCGAGTTTCTACTTTCAGATGCATAAGGAATTTTTGGGTTAGTTCAATCCGTTCGCGAGATATGGGAGTGTGGAGCCAAGAAATGGTTGAGAAGGCAAAAAATTTTTTGCAATTCTGCTGCTCCAAACGCTTATCCAGAATGCCCTAGGGAAAAAATACACATACCGTTGTAATCGGGCGAGTTTCTACTTTCAGATGCATAAGGAATTTTTGGATTAGGTCAATCCGTTCGCGAGATATGGGAGTTTGAAGCCAAGAAATGGTTGAGAAGGCAAAAAATTTTTCGTAATTCTGCTGCTTCAAACGCTTAACCAGAATGGCCTAGGGAAAAAATACACATACCGTTGTAATCGGGCGAGTTTCTACTTTCAGATGCATAAGTAATTTTTGGGTTAGGTCAATCCGTTCGCGAGATATGGGAGTTTGAAGCCAAGAAATGGTTGAGAAGGCAAAAAATTTTTCGTAATTCTGCTGCTTCAAACGCTTAACCAGAATGGCCTAGGGAAAAAATACACATACCGTTGTAATCGGGCGATATTCTACTTTCAGTTGCAATAGGAATTTTTGGGTTAGGTCAATCCGTACGCGAGATATGGGACTTTGAAGCTAAGAAATGGTTGACAAGACAACAAATTATTCGCAATTCTGCTGCTCCAATCGCTTAACCAGAATGGCCTAGGGGAAAAATACACGTAGCTTTGTAATCGGGCGAGTTTCTACTTTCAGACGCAGAAGGAATTTTTGGGTTTGGTCAATCCGTTCGCGAGATATGGGACTTTGAAGCTATGAAATGGTTGAGAAGGCAAAAAACTTTTCGCAATTCTGCTGCTCCAAACGCTTAACCAGAATGGCCTGGGGAAAAAACACACATACCGTTGTAATCGGGCGAGATTCTACTTTCAGATGCAATAGCAATTTTTGGGTTAGGTCAATCCATTCGCGAGATATGGGAGTCTGAAGCTAAGAAATGGTTGAGAAGACAACAAATTTTTCGCACTTCTGCTGCTCCAAACGCTTAACCAGAATGGCCTAGGGAAAAAAAAACGCATACCGTTGTAATCGGGCGAGTTTCTACTTTCAGTTACAATAGGAATTTTTGGGTCCGGTCAATCCGTTCGCGAGATATGGGACTTTGAAGCTAACAAATGGTTGACAAGACAACAAATTTTTCGCACTTCTGCTGCTCCAATCGCTTAAACAGGATGCCCTAGGGGAAAAATACACAAACCGTTGTAATCGGGCGAGTTTCTACTTTCAGATGCATAAGGAATTTTTGGGTTAGTTCAATCCGTTCGCGAGATATGGGAGTGTGGAGCCAAGAAATGGTTGAGAAGGCAAAAAATTTTTTGCAATTCTGCTGCTCCAAACGCTTATCCAGAATGCCCTAGGGAAAAAATACACATACCGTTGTAATCGGGCGAGTTTCTACTTTCAGATGCATAAGGAATTTTTGGATTAGGTCAATCCGTTCGCGAGATATGGGAGTTTGAAGCCAAGAAATGGTTGAGAAGGCAAAAAATTTTTCGTAATTCTGCTGCTTCAAACGCTTAACCAGAATGGCCTAGGGAAAAAATACACATACCGTTGTAATCGGGCGAGTTTCTACTTTCAGATGCATAAGTAATTTTTGGGTTAGGTCAATCCGTTCGCGAGATATGGGAGTTTGAAGCCAAGAAATGGTTGAGAAGGCAAAAAATTTTTCGTAATTCTGCTGCTTCAAACGCTTAACCAGAATGGCCTAGGGAAAAAATACACATACCGTTGTAATCGGGCGATATTCTACTTTCAGTTGCAATAGGAATTTTTGGGTTAGGTCAATCCGTACGCGAGATATGGGACTTTGAAGCTAAGAAATGGTTGACAAGACAACAAATTATTCGCAATTCTGCTGCTCCAATCGCTTAACCAGAATGGCCTAGGGGAAAAATACACGTAGCTTTGTAATCGGGCGAGTTTCTACTTTCAGACGCAGAAGGAATTTTTGGGTTTGGTCAATCCGTTCGCGAGATATGGGACTTTGAAGCTATGAAATGGTTGAGAAGGCAAAAAACTTTTCGCAATTCTGCTGCTCCAAACGCTTAACCAGAATGGCCTGGGGAAAAAACACACATACCGTTGTAATCGGGCGAGATTCTACTTTCAGATGCAATAGCAATTTTTGGGTTAGGTCAATCCATTCGCGAGATATGGGAGTCTGAAGCTAAGAAATGGTTGAGAAGACAACAAATTTTTCGCACTTCTGCTGCTCCAAACGCTTAACCAGAATGGCCTAGGGAAAAAAAAACGCATACCGTTGTAATCGGGCGAGTTTCTACTTTCAGTTACAATAGGAATTTTTGGGTCCGGTCAATCCGTTCGCGAGATATGGGACTTTGAAGCTAACAAATGGTTGACAAGACAACAAATTTTTCGCACTTCTGCTGCTCCAATCGCTTAAACAGGATGCCCTAGGGGAAAAATACACGTACCGTTGTAATCTGGCGAGTTTCTACTTTCAAATGCAATAGGAATTTTTGGGTTAGGTCAGTCCGTTCGCGAGATATGGGAGTTTGAAGCTAAGAAATGGTTGAGAAGACAACAAATTTTTCGCACTTCTGCTGCTCCAAACGCTTAACCAGAATGGGCTAGGGAAAAAATACACATACCGTTGTAATCGGGCGATATTCTACTTTCAGTTACAACAGGAATTTTTCGGTTAGGTCAATCCGTACGCGAGATATGAGACTTTGAAGCTAAGAAATGGTTGACAAGACAACAAATTATTCGCACTTCTGCTGCCCCAATCGCTTAACCAGAATGGCCTAGGGGAAAAATACACGTACCGTTGTAATCGGGCGAGTTTCTACTTTCAGACGCAGACGGAAATTTTGGGGTTGGTCAATCCGTTCGCGAGATATGGGACTTTGAAGCTATGAAATGGTTGAGAAGGCAAAAAACTTTTCGCAATTCTGCTGCTCCAAACGCTTAACCAGACTGGCCTAGGGAAAAAATACACATACCGTTGTAATCGGGCGAGTTTCTACTTTCAGTTACAATAGGAATTTTTGTGTTCGGTCAATCCGTTCGCGAGATATGGGACTTTGAAGCTAAGAAATGGTTGACAAGACAACAAATTTTTCGCACTTCTGCTGCTCCAATCGCTTAACCAGAATGCCCTAGGGGAGAAATGCACGTACCGCTGTAATCGGGCGAGTTTCTACTTACAGAAGCAATAGGAATTTTTGGGTTAGGTCAGTCCGTTCGCGAGATATGGGAGTTTGAAGCCAAGAAATGGTTGAGAAGGCAAAAAATTTGTCGCAATTCTGCTGCTCCAAACGCTTAACCAGAATGGCCTAGGGAAAAAATACACATACCGTTGTAATCGGGCGAGTTTCTACTTTCAAATGCAATAGGAGTTTTTGGGTTTGGTCAATCCGTTCGCGAGATATGGGAGATTGAAGCTAAGAAATGGTTGAGAAGACAACAAATATTTCGCAATTCTGCTGCTCCAAACGCTTAACCAGAATGGGCTAGGGAAGAAATACACATACCGTTGTAATCGGGCGAGTTTCTACTTTCAGTTACAATAGGAATTTTTGTGTTCGGTCAATCCGTTCGCGAGATATGGGACTTTGAAGCTAAGAAATGGTTGACAAGACAACAAATTTTTCGCACTTCTGCTGCTCCAATCGCTTAACCAGAATGCCCTAGGGGAAAAATACACATACCGTTGTAATCGGGCGAGTTTCTACTTTCAGATGCATAAGGAATTTTTGTGTTAGGTCAATCCGTTCGCGAGATATGGGAGTGTGGAGCCAAGAAATGGTTGAGAAGGCAAAAAATTTTTTGCAATTCTGCTGCTCCAAACGCTTATCCAGAATGCCCTAGGGAAAAAATACACATACCGTTGTAATCGGGCGAGTTTCTACTTTCAGATGCATAAGGAATTTTTGGGTTAGGTCAATCCGTTCGCGAGATATGGGAGTTTGAAGCCAAGAAATGGTTGAGAAGGCAAAAAATTTTTCGTAATTCTGCTGCTTCAAACGCTTAACCAGAATGGCCTAGGGAAAAAATACACATACCGTTGTAATCGGGCGATATTCTACTTTCAGTTACAATAGGAATTTTTGGGTTAGGTCAATCCGTACGCGAGATATGGGACTTTGAAGCTAAGAAATGGTTGACAACACAACAAATTTTTCGCACTTCTGCTGCTCCAATCGCTTAACCAGAATGCCCTAGGGGAAAAATACACAAACCGTTGTAATCGGGCGAGTTTCTACTTTCAGATGCATAAGGAATTTTTGGGTTAGGTCAATCCGTTCGCGAGATATGGGAGTGTGGAGCCAAGAAATGGTTGAGAAGGCAAAAAATTTTTTGCAATTCTGCTGCTCCAAACGCTTATCCAGAATGCCATAGGGAAAAAATACACATACCGTTGTAATCGGGCGAGTTTCTACTTTCAGATGCATAAGGAATTTTTGGGTTAGGTCAATCCGTTCGCGAGATATGGGAGTTTGAAGCCAACAAATGGTTGAGAAGGCAAAAAATTTTTCGTAATTCTGCTGCTTCAAACGCTTAACCAGAATGGCCTAGGGAAAAAATACACATACCGTTGTAATCGGGCGATATTCTACTTTCAGTTACAATAGGAATTTTTGTGTTCGGTCAATCCGTTCGCGAGATATGGGACTTTGAAGCTAAGAAATGGTTGACAAGACAACAAATTTTTCGCACTTCTGCTGCTCCAATCGCTTAACCAGAATGCCCTAGGGGAAAAATACACAAACCGTTGTAATCGGGCGAGTTTCTACTTTCAGATGCATAAGGAATTTTTGGGTTAGGTCAATCCGTTCGCGAGATATGGGAGTGTGGAACCAAGAAATGGTTGAGAAGGCAAAAAATTTTTTGCAATTCTGCTGCACCAAACGCTTATCCAGAATGCCCTAGGGAAAAAATACACATACCGTTGTAATCGGGCGAGTTTCTACTTTCAGATGCATAAGGAATTTTTGGGTTAGGTCAATCCGTTCGCGAGATATGGGAGTTTGAAGCCAAGAAATGGTTGAGAAGGCAAAAAATTTTTCGTAATTCTGCTGCTTCAAACGCTTAACCAGAATGGCCTAGGGAAAAAATACACATACCGTTGTAATCGGGCGATATTCTACTTTCAGTTACAATAGGAATTTTTGGGTTAGGTCAATCCGTACGCGAGATATGGGACTTTGAAGCTAAGAAATGGTTGACAACACAACAAATTTTTCGCACTTCTGCTGCTCCAATCGCTTAACCAGAATGCCCTAGGGGAAAAATACACAAACCGTTGTAATCGGGCGAGTTTCTACTTTCAGATGCATAAGGAATTTTTGGGTTAGGTCAATCCGTTCGCGAGATATGGGAGTGTGGAGCCAAGAAATGGTTGAGAAGGCAAAAAATTTTTTGCAATTCTGCTGCTCCAAACGCTTATCCAGAATGCCATAGGGAAAAAATACACATACCGTTGTAATCGGGCGAGTTTCTACTTTCAGATGCATAAGGAATTTTTGGGTTAGGTCAATCCGTTCGCGAGATATGGGAGTTTGAAGCCAAGAAATGGTTGAGAAGGCAAAAAATTTTTCGTAATTCTGCTGCTTCAAACGCTTAACCAGAATGGCCTAGGGAAAAAATACACATACCGTTGTAATCGGGCGATATTCTACTTTCAGTTACAATAGGAATTTTTGGGTTAGGTCAATCCGTACGCGAGATATGGGACTTTGAAGCTAAGAAATGGTTGACAAGACAATAAATTATTCGCAATTCTGCTGCTCCAATCGCTTAACCAGAATGGCCTAGGGGAAAAATACACGTACCTTTGTAATCGGGCGAGTTTCTACTTTCAGACGCAGAAGGAATTTTTGGGTTTGGTCAATCCGTTCGCGAGATATGGGACTTTGAAGCTATGAAATGGTTGAGAAGGCAAAAAACTTTTCGCAATTCTGCTGCTCCAAACGCTTAACCAGAATGGCCTGGGGAAAAAACACACATACCGTTGTAATCGGGCGAGATTCTACTTTCAGATGCAATAGCAATTTTTGGGTTAGGTCAATCCATTCGCGAGATATGGGAGTCTGAAGCTAAGAAATGGTTGAGAAGACAACAAATTTTTCGCACTTCTGCTGCTCCAAACGCTTAACCAGAATGGCCTAGGGAATAAAAAACGCATACCGTTGTAATCGGGCGAGTTTCTACTTTCAGTTACAATAGGAATTTTTGGGTCCGGTCAATCCGTTCGCGAGATATGGGACTTTGAAGCTAACAAATGGTTGACAAGACAACAAATTTTTCGTACTTCTGCTGCTCCAATCGCTTAAACAGGATGCCCTAGGGGAAAAATACACGTACCGTTGTAATCTGGCGAGTTTCTACTTTCAAATGCAATAGGAATTTTTGGGTTAGGTCAGTCCGTTCGCGAGATATGGGAGTTTGAAGCTAAGAAATGGTTGAGAAGACAACAAATTTTTCGCACTTCTGCTGCTCCAAACGCTTAACCAGAATGGGCTAGGGAAAAAATACACATACCGTTGTAATCGGGCGATATTCTACTTTCAGTTACAATAGGAATTTTTCGGTTAGGTCAATCCGTACGCGAGATATGGGACTTTGAAGCTAAGAAATGGTTGACAAGACAACAAATTATTCGCACTTCTGCTGCTCCAATCGCTTAACCAGAATGGCCTAGGGGAAAAATACACGTACCGTTGTAATCGGGCGAGTTTCTACTTTCAGACGCAGAAGGAAATTTTGGGTTTGGTCAATCCGTTCGCGAGATATGGGACTTTGAAGCTATGAAATGGTTGAGAAGGCAAAAAACTTTTCGCAATTCTGCTGCTCCAAACGCTTAACCAGAATGGCCTAGGGAAAAAATACACATACCGTTGTAATCGGGCGAGTTTCTACTTTCAGTTACAATAGGAATTTTTGTGTTCGGTCAATCCGTTCGCGAGATATGGGACTTTGAAGCTAAGAAATGGTTGACAAGACAACAAATTTTTCGCACTTCTGCTGCTCCAATCGCTTAACCAGAATGCCCTAGGGGAAAAATACACATACCGTTGTAATCGGGCGAGTTTCTACTTTCGGATGCATAAGGAATTTTTGGGTTAGGTCAATCCGTTCGCGAGATATGGGAGTGTGGAGCCAAGAAATGGTTGAGAAGGCAAAAAATTTTTTGCAATTCTGCTGCTCCAAACGCTTATCCAGAATGCCCTAGGGAAAAAATACACATACCGTTGTAATCGGGCGAGTTTCTAGTTTCAGATGCAATAGGAATTTTTGGGTTAGGTCAATCCGTTCGCGAGATATGGGAGTCTGAAGCTAAGAAATGGTTGAGAAGACAACAAATTTTTCGCACTTCTGCTGCTCCAAACGCTTAACCAGAATGGCCTAGGGAAAAAATACGCATACCGTTGTAATCGGGCGAGTTTCTACTTTCAGTTACAATAGGAATTTTTGGTTCCGGTCAATCCGTTCGCGAGATATGGGACTTTGAAGCTAAGAAATGTTTGACAAGACAACAAATTTTTCGCACTTCTGCTGCTCCAATCGCTTAACCAGAATGCCCTAGGGGAAAAATGCACGTACCGCTGTAATCGGGCGAGTTTCTACTTACAGAAGCAATAGGAATTTTTGGGTTAGGTCAGTCCGTTCGCGAGATATGGGAGTTTGAAGCCAAGAAATGGTTGAGAAGGCAAAAAATTTGTCGCAATTCTGCTGCTCCAAACGCTTAACCAGAATGGCCTAGGGAAAAAATACACATACCGTTGTAATCGGGCGAGTTTCTACTTTCAAATGCAATAGGAGTTTTTGGGTTTGGTCAATCCGTTCGCGAGATATGGGAGTTTGAAGCTAAGAAATGGTTGAGAAGACAACAAATATTTCGCAATTCTGCTGCTCCAAACGCTTAACCAGAATGGGCTAGGGAAAAAATACACATACCGTTGTAATCGGGCGAGTTTCTACTTTCAGTTACAATAGGAATTTTTGTGTTCGGTCAATCCGTTCGCGAGATATGGGACTTTGAAGCTAAGAAATGGTTGACAAGACAACAAATTTTTCGCACTTCTGCTGCTCCAATCGCTTAACCAGAATGCCCTAGGGGAAAAAAAACACAAACCGTTGTAATCGGGCGGGTTTCTACTTTCAGATGCATAAGGAATTTTTGGGTTAGGTCAATCCGTTCGCGAGATATGGGAGTGTGGAGCCAAGAAATGGTTGAGAAGGCAAAAAATTTTTTGCAATTCTGCTGCTCCAAACGCTTATCCAGAATGCCCTAGGGAAAAAATACACATACCGTTGTAATCGGGCGAGTTTCTACTTTCAGATGCATAAGGAATTTTTGGGTTAGGTCAATCCGTTCGCGAGATATGGGAGTTTGAAGCCAAGAAATGGTTGAGAAGGCAAAAAATTTTTCGTAATTCTGCTGCTTCAAACGCTTAACCAGAATGGCCTAGGGAAAAAATACACATACCGTTGTAATCGGGCGAGTTTCTACTTTCAGTTACAATAGGAATTTTTGGTTCCGGTCAATCCGTTCGCGAGATATGGGACTTTGAAGCTAAGAAATGTTTGACAAGACAACAAATTTTTCGCACTTCTGCTGCTCCAAACGCTTAACCAGAATGGGCTAGGGAAAAAATACACATACCGTTGTAATCGGGCGATATTCTACTTTCAGTTACAACAGGAATTTTTCGGTTAGGTCAATCCGTACGCGAGATATGAGACTTTGAAGCTAAGAAATGGTTGACAAGACAACAAATTATTCGCACTTCTGCTGCCCCAATCGCTTAACCAGAATGGCCTAGGGGAAAAATACACGTACCGTTGTAATCGGGCGAGTTTCTACTTTCAGACGCAGACGGAAATTTTGGGTTTGGTCAATCCGTTCGCGAGATATGGGACTTTGAAGCTATGAAATGGTTGAGAAGGCAAAAAACTTTTCGCAATTCTGCTGCTCCAAACGCTTAACCAGACTGGCCTAGGGAAAAAATACACATACCGTTGTAATCGGGCGAGTTTCTACTTTCAGTTACAATAGGAATTTTTGTGTTCGGTCAATCCGTTCGCGAGATATGGGACTTTGAAGCTAAGAAATGGTTGACAAGACAACAAATTTTTCGCACTTCTGCTGCTCCAATCGCTTAACCAGAATGCCCTAGGGGAAAAATACACATACCGTTGTAATCGGGCGAGTTTCTACTTTCAGATGCATAAGGAATTTTTGTGTTAGGTCAATCCGTTCGCGAGATATGGGAGTGTGGAGCCAAGAAATGGTTGAGAAGGCAAAAAATTTTTTGCAATTCTGCTGCTCCAAACGCTTATCCAGAATGCCCTAGGGAAAAAATACACATACCGTTGTAATCGGGCGAGTTTCTACTTTCAGATGCATAAGGAATTTTTGGGTTAGGTCAATCCGTTCGCGAGATATGGGAGTTTGAAGCCAAGAAATGGTTGAGAAGGCAAAAAATTTTTCGTAATTCTGCTGCTTCAAACGCTTAACCAGAATGGCCTAGGGAAAAAATACACATACCGTTGTAATCGGGCGATATTCTACTTTCAGTTACAATAGGAATTTTTGGGTTAGGTCAATCCGTACGCGAGATATGGGACTTTGAAGCTAAGAAATGGTTGACAACACAACAAATTTTTCGCACTTCTGCTGCTCCAATCGCTTAACCAGAATGCCCTAGGGGAAAAATACACAAACCGTTGTAATCGGGCGAGTTTCTACTTTCAGATGCATAAGGAATTTTTGGGTTAGGTCAATCCGTTCGCGAGATATGGGAGTGTGGAGCCAAGAAATGGTTGAGAAGGCAAAAAATTTTTTGCAATTCTGCTGCTCCAAACGCTTATCCAGAATGCCATAGGGAAAAAATACACATACCGTTGTAATCGGGCGAGTTTCTACTTTCAGATGCATAAGGAATTTTTGGGTTAGGTCAATCCGTTCGCGAGATATGGGAGTTTGAAGCCAAGAAATGGTTGAGAAGGCAAAAAATTTTTCGTAATTCTGCTGCTTCAAACGCTTAACCAGAATGGCCTAGGGAAAAAATACACATACCGTTGTAATCGGGCGATATTCTACTTTCAGTTACAATAGGAATTTTTGTGTTCGGTCAATCCGTTCGCGAGATATGGGACTTTGAAGCTAAGAAATGGTTGACAAGACAACAAATTTTTCGCACTTCTGCTGCTCCAATCGCTTAACCAGAATGCCCTAGGGGAAAAATACACAAACCGTTGTAATCGGGCGAGTTTCTACTTTCAGATGCATAAGGAATTTTTGGGTTAGGTCAATCCGTTCGCGAGATATGGGAGTGTGGAACCAAGAAATGGTTGAGAAGGCAAAAAATTTTTTGCAATTCTGCTGCACCAAACGCTTATCCAGAATGCCCTAGGGAAAAAATACACATACCGTTGTAATCGGGCGAGTTTCTACTTTCAGATGCATAAGGAATTTTTGGGTTAGGTCAATCCGTTCGCGAGATATGGGAGTTTGAAGCCAAGAAATGGTTGAGAAGGCAAAAAATTTTTCGTAATTCTGCTGCTTCAAACGCTTAACCAGAATGGCCTAGGGAAAAAATACACATACCGTTGTAATCGGGCGATATTCTACTTTCAGTTACAATAGGAATTTTTGGGTTAGGTCAATCCGTACGCGAGATATGGGACTTTGAAGCTAAGAAATGGTTGACAACACAACAAATTTTTCGCACTTCTGCTGCTCCAATCGCTTAACCAGAATGCCCTAGGGGAAAAATACACAAACCGTTGTAATCGGGCGAGTTTCTACTTTCAGATGCATAAGGAATTTTTGGGTTAGGTCAATCCGTTCGCGAGATATGGGAGTGTGGAGCCAAGAAATGGTTGAGAAGGCAAAAAATTTTTTGCAATTCTGCTGCTCCAAACGCTTATCCAGAATGCCATAGGGAAAAAATACACATACCGTTGTAATCGGGCGAGTTTCTACTTTCAGATGCATAAGGAATTTTTGGGTTAGGTCAATCCGTTCGCGAGATATGGGAGTTTGAAGCCAAGAAATGGTTGAGAAGGCAAAAAATTTTTCGTAATTCTGCTGCTTCAAACGCTTAACCAGAATGGCCTAGGGAAAAAATACACATACCGTTGTAATCGGGCGATATTCTACTTTCAGTTACAATAGGAATTTTTGGGTTAGGTCAATCCGTACGCGAGATATGGGACTTTGAAGCTAAGAAATGGTTGACAAGACAATAAATTATTCGCAATTCTGCTGCTCCAATCGCTTAACCAGAATGGCCTAGGGGAAAAATACACGTACCTTTGTAATCGGGCGAGTTTCTACTTTCAGACGCAGAAGGAATTTTTGGGTTTGGTCAATCCGTTCGCGAGATATGGGACTTTGAAGCTATGAAATGGTTGAGAAGGCAAAAAACTTTTCGCAATTCTGCTGCTCCAAACGCTTAACCAGAATGGCCTGGGGAAAAAACACACATACCGTTGTAATCGGGCGAGATTCTACTTTCAGATGCAATAGCAATTTTTGGGTTAGGTCAATCCATTCGCGAGATATGGGAGTCTGAAGCTAAGAAATGGTTGAGAAGACAACAAATTTTTCGCACTTCTGCTGCTCCAAACGCTTAACCAGAATGGCCTAGGGAATAAAAAACGCATACCGTTGTAATCGGGCGAGTTTCTACTTTCAGTTACAATAGGAATTTTTGGGTCCGGTCAATCCGTTCGCGAGATATGGGACTTTGAAGCTAACAAATGGTTGACAAGACAACAAATTTTTCGCACTTCTGCTGCTCCAATCGCTTAAACAGGATGCCCTAGGGGAAAAATACACGTACCGTTGTAATCTGGCGAGTTTCTACTTTCAAATGCAATAGGAATTTTTGGGTTAGGTCAGTCCGTTCGCGAGATATGGGAGTTTGAAGCTAAGAAATGGTTGAGAAGACAACAAATTTTTCGCACTTCTGCTGCTCCAAACGCTTAACCAGAATGGGCTAGGGAAAAAATACACATACCGTTGTAATCGGGCGATATTCTACTTTCAGTTACAATAGGAATTTTTCGGTTAGGTCAATCCGTACGCGAGATATGGGACTTTGAAGCTAAGAAATGGTTGACAAGACAACAAATTATTCGCACTTCTGCTGCTCCAATCGCTTAACCAGAATGGCCTAGGGGAAAAATACACGTACCGTTGTAATCGGGCGAGTTTCTACTTTCAGACGCAGAAGGAAATTTTGGGTTTGGTCAATCCGTTCGCGAGATATGGGACTTTGAAGCTATGAAATGGTTGAGAAGGCAAAAAACTTTTCGCAATTCTGCTGCTCCAAACGCTTAACCAGAATGGCCTAGGGAAAAAATACACATACCGTTGTAATCGGGCGAGTTTCTACTTTCAGTTACAATAGGAATTTTTGTGTTCGGTCAATCCGTTCGCGAGATATGGGACTTTGAAGCTAAGAAATGGTTGACAAGACAACAAATTTTTCGCACTTCTGCTGCTCCAATCGCTTAACCAGAATGCCCTAGGGGAAAAATACACATACCGTTGTAATCGGGCGAGTTTCTACTTTCGGATGCATAAGGAATTTTTGGGTTAGGTCAATCCGTTCGCGAGATATGGGAGTGTGGAGCCAAGAAATGGTTGAGAAGGCAAAAAATTTTTTGCAATTCTGCTGCTCCAAACGCTTATCCAGAATGCCCTAGGGAAAAAATACACATACCGTTGTAATCGGGCGAGTTTCTAGTTTCAGATGCAATAGGAATTTTTGGGTTAGGTCAATCCGTTCGCGAGATATGGGAGTCTGAAGCTAAGAAATGGTTGAGAAGACAACAAATTTTTCGCACTTCTGCTGCTCCAAACGCTTAACCAGAATGGCCTAGGGAAAAAATACGCATACCGTTGTAATCGGGCGAGTTTCTACTTTCAGTTACAATAGGAATTTTTGGTTCCGGTCAATCCGTTCGCGAGATATGGGACTTTGAAGCTAAGAAATGTTTGACAAGACAACAAATTTTTCGCACTTCTGCTGCTCCAATCGCTTAACCAGAATGCCCTAGGGGAAAAATGCACGTACCGCTGTAATCGGGCGAGTTTCTACTTACAGAAGCAATAGGAATTTTTGGGTTAGGTCAGTCCGTTCGCGAGATATGGGAGTTTGAAGCCAAGAAATGGTTGAGAAGGCAAAAAATTTGTCGCAATTCTGCTGCTCCAAACGCTTAACCAGAATGGCCTAGGGAAAAAATACACATACCGTTGTAATCGGGCGAGTTTCTACTTTCAAATGCAATAGGAGTTTTTGGGTTTGGTCAATCCGTTCGCGAGATATGGGAGTTTGAAGCTAAGAAATGGTTGAGAAGACAACAAATATTTCGCAATTCTGCTGCTCCAAACGCTTAACCAGAATGGGCTAGGGAAAAAATACACATACCGTTGTAATCGGGCGAGTTTCTACTTTCAGTTACAATAGGAATTTTTGTGTTCGGTCAATCCGTTCGCGAGATATGGGAGTCTGAAGCTAAGAAATGGTTGAGAAGACAACAAATTTTTCGCACTTCTGCTGCTCCAAACGCTTAACCAGAATGGCCTAGGGAAAAAATACGCATACCGTTGTAATCGGGCGAGTCTCTACTTTCAGTTACAATAGGAATTTTTGTTCCGGTCAATCCGTTCGCGAGATATGGGACTTTGAAGCCAAGAAATGGTTGACAAGACAACAATTTTTTCGCACTTCTGCTGCTCCAATCGCTTAAACAGAATGCCCTAGGGGAAAAATACACGTACCGTTGTAATCTGGCGAGTTTCTACTCTCAAATGCAATAGGAATTTTTGGGTTAGGTCAATCCGTACGTAAGATATGGGACTTTGAAGCTAAGAAATGGTTGAAAAGACAACAAATTATTCGCACTTCTGCTGCTCCAATCGCTTAACCAGAATGGCCTAGGGGAAAAATACACGTACCGTTGTAATCGGGCGAGTTTCTACTTTCAGACGCAGAAGGAATTTTTGGGTTTGGTCAATCCGTTCGCGAGATATGGGACTTTGAAGTTATGAAATGGTTGAGATGGCAAAAAACTTTTCGCAATTCTGCTGCTCCAAACGCTTAACCAGAATGGCCTGGGGAAAAAACACACATACCGTTGTAATCGGGCGATTTTCTACTTTCAGATGCAATAGGAATTTTTGGGTTAGGTCAATCCATTCGCGAGATATGGGAGTCTGAAGCTAAGAAATGGTTGAGAAGACAACAAATTTTTCGCACTTCTGCTGCTCCAAACGCTTAACCAGAATGGCCTAGGGAAAAAAAACGCATACCGTTGTAATCGGGCGAGTTTCTACTTTCAGTTACAATAGGAATTTTTGGGTCCGGTCAATCCGTTCGCGAGATATGGGACTTTGAAGCTAACAAATGGTTGACAAGACAACAAATTTTTCGCACTTCTGCTGCTCCAATCGCTTAAACAGGATGCCCTAGGGGAAAAATACACGTACCGTTGTAATCTGGCGAGTTTCTACTTTCAAATGCAATAGGAATTTTTGGGTTTGGTCAATCCGTTCGCGAGATATGGGACTTTGAAGCTATGAAATGGTTGAGAAGGCAAAAAACTTTTCGCAATTCTGCTGCTCCAAACGCTTAACCAGAATGGCCTAGGGAAAAAATACACATACCGTTGTAATCGGGCGAGTTTCTACTTTCAGTTACAATAGGAATTTTTGTGTTCGGTCAATCCGTTCGCGAGATATGGGACTTTGAAGCTAAGAAATGGTTGACAAGACAACAAATTTTTTGCACTTCGGCTGCTCCAATCGCTTAACCAGAATGGCCTAGGGGAAAAATACACATACCGTTGTAATCGGGCGAGTTTCTACTTTCAGATGCATAAGGAATTTTTGGGTTAGGTCAATCTGTTCGCGAGATATGGGAGTGTGGAGCCAAGAAATGGTTGAGAAGGCAAAAAATTTTTTGCAATTCTGCTGCTCCAAACGCTCATCCAGAATGCCCTAGGGAAAAAATACACATACCGTTGTAATCGGGCGAGTTTCTACTTTCAGATGCAATAGGAATTTTTGGGTTAGGTCAATCCGTTCGCGAGATATGGGAGTCTGAAGCTAAGAAATGGTTGAGAAGACAACAAATTTTTCGCACTTCTGCTGCTCCAAACGCTTAACCAGAATGGCCTAGGGAAAAAATACGCATACCGTTGTAATCGGGCGAGTTTCTACTTTCAGTTACAATAGGAATTTTTGGTTCCGGTCAATCCGTTCGCGAGATATGGGACTTTGAAGCCAAGAAATGGTTGACAAGGCAACAAATTTTTCGCACTTCTGCTGCTCCAATCGCTTAACCAGAATGGCCTAGGGGAAAAATACACGTACCTTTGTAATCGGGCGAGTTTCTACTTTCAGACGCAGAAGGAATTTTTGCGTTTGGTCAATCCGTTCGCGAGATATGGGACTTTGAAACTATGAAATGGTTGAGAAGGCAAAAAACTTTTCGCAATTCTGCTGCTCCAAACGCTTAACCAGAATGGCCTGGGGAAAAAACACACATACCGTTGTAATCGGGCGAGTTTCTACTTTCAGATGCAATAGGAATTTTTGGGTTAGGTCAATCCGTTCGCGAGATATGGGAGTCTGAAGCTAAGAAATGGTTGAGAAGACAACAAATTTTTCGCACTTCTGCTGCTCCAAACGCTTAACCAGAATGGCCTAGGGAAAAAATACGCATACCGTTGTAATCGGGCGAGTTTCTACTTTCAGTTACAATAGGAATTTTTGTTCCGGTCAATCCGTTCGCGAGATATGGGACTTTGAAGCCAAGAAATGGTTGACAAGACAACAAATTATTCGCACTTCTGCTGCTCCAATCGCTTAACCAGAATGGCCTGGGGAAAAAACACACATACCGTTGTAATCGGGCGATTTTCTAATTTCAGATGCAATAGGAATTTTTGGGTTAGGTCAATCCATTCGCGAGATATGGGAGTCTGAAGCTAAGAAATGGTTGAGAAGACAACAAATTTTTCGCACTTCTGCTGCTCCAAACGCTTAACCAGAATGGCCTAGGGAAAAAAAACGCATACCGTTGTAATCGGGCGAGTTTCTACATTCAGTTACAATAGGAATTTTTGGGTCCGGTCAATCCGTTCGCGAGATATGGGACTTTGAAGCTAACAAATGGTTGACAAGACAACAAATTTTTCGCACTTCTGCTGCTCCAATCGCTTAAACAGGATGCCCTAGGGGAAAAATACACGTACCGCTGTAATCTGGCGAGTTTCTACTTTCAAATGCAATAGGAATTTTTGGGTTAGGTCAGTCCGTTCGCGAGATATGGGAGTTTGAAGCTAAGAAATGGTTGAGAAGACAACAAATTTTTCGCACTTCTGCTGCTCCAAACGCTTAACCAGAATGGGCTAGGGAAAAAATACATATACCGTTGTAATCGGGCGAGTTTCTACTTTCAGATGCAATAGGAATTTTTGGGTTTGGTCAATCCGTTCGCGAGATATGGGAGTTTGAAGCCAAGAAATGGTTGAGAAGGCATAAAATTTTTTGCAATTCTGCTGCTCCAAACGCTTATCCAGAATGCCCTAGGGAAAAAATACACATACCGTTGTAATCGGGCGAGTTTCTACTTTCAAATGCAATAGGAGTTTTTGGGTTTGGTCAATCCGTTCGCGAGATATGGGAGTTTGAAGCTAAGAAATGGTTGAGAAGACAACAAATATTTCGCAATTCTGCTGCTCCAAACGCTTAACCAGAATGGGCTAGGGAAAAAATACACATATCGTTGTAATCGGGAGAGTTTCTACTTTCACAAGCAACAGGAATTTTTGGGTTTGGTCAATCCGTTCGCGAGATATGGGAGTTTGAAGCCAAGAAATTGTTGAGAAGGCATAAAATTTTTCGCAATTCTGCTGATCCAAACGCTTAACCAGAATGGCCTAGGGAAAAAATACACATACCGTTGTAATCGGGCGAGTTTCTACTTTCAGTTACAATAGGAATTTTTGTGTTCGGTCAATCCGTTCGCGAGATATGGGACTTTGAAGCTAAGAAATGGTTGACAAGACAACAAATTTTTCGCACTTCTGCTGCTCCAAACGCTTAACCAGAATGGGCTAGGGAAAAAATACACATACCGTTGTAATCGGGCGATATTCTACTTTCAGTTACAATAGGAATTTTTCGGTTAGGTCAATCCGTACGCGAGATATGGGACTTTGAAGCTAAGAAATGGTTGACAAGACAACAAATTATTCGCACTTCAGCTGCTCCAATCGCTTAACCAGAATGGCCTAGGGAAAAAATACACATACCGTTGTAATCGGGCGAGTTTCTACTTTCAAATGCAATAGGAGTTTTTGGGTTTGGTCAATCCGTTCGCGAGATATGGGAGTTTGAAGCCAAGAAATGGTTGAGAAGGCATAAAATTTTTCGCAATTCTGCTGATCCAAACGCTTAACCAGAATGGCCTAGGGAAAAAATACACATACCGTTGTAATCGGGCGATATTCTACTTTCAGTTACAATAGGAATTTTTGGGTTAGGTCAATCCGTACGCGAGATATGGGACTTTGAAGCTAAGAAACGGTTGACAGGACAACAAATTTTTCGCACTTCTGCTGCTCCAATCGCTTAACCAGAATGCCCTAGGGGAAAAATACACAAACCGTTGTAATCGGGCGAGTTTCTACTTTCAGGTGCATAAGGAATTTTTGGGTTAGGTCAATCCGTTCGCGAGATATGGGAGTGTGGAGCCAAGAAATGGTTGAGAAGGCAAAAAATTTTTTGCAATTCTGCTGCTCCAAACGCTTATCCAGAATGCCATAGGGAAAAAATACACATACCGTTGTAATCGGGCGAGTTTCTACTTTCAGATGCATAAGGAATTTTTGGGTTAGGTCAATCCGTTCGCGAGATATGGGAGTTTGAAGCCAAGAAATGGTTGAGAAGGCAAAAAATTTTTCGTAATTCTGCTGCTTCAAACGCTTAACCAGAATGGCCTAGGGAAAAAATACACATACCGTTGTAATCGGGCGATATTCTACTTTCAGTTACAATAGGAATTTTTGGGTTAGGTCAATCCGTACGCGAGATATGGGACTTTGAAGCTAAGAAATGGTTGACAAGACAACAAATTATTCGCAATTCTGCTGCTCCAATCGCTTAACCAGAATGGCCTAGGGGAAAAATACACGTACCGTTGTAATCGGGCGAGTTTCTACTTTCAGACGCAGAAGGAATTTTTGGGTTTGGTCAATCCGTTCGCGAGATATGGGACTTTGAAGCTATGAAATGGTTGAGAAGGCAAAAAACTTTTCGCAATTCTGCTGCTCCAAACGCTTAACCAGAATGGCCTGGGGAAAAAACACACATACCGTTGTAATCGGGCGAGTTTCTACTTTCAGATGCAATAGGAATTTTTGGGTTAGGTCAATCCATTCGCGAGATATGGGAGTCTGAAGCTAAGAAATGGTTGAGAAGACAACAAATTTTTCGCACTTCTGCTGCTCCAAACGCTTAACCAGAATGGCCTAGGGAAAAAAAACGCATACCGTTGTAATCGGGCGAGTTTCTACTTTCAGTTACAATAGGAATTTTTGGGTCCGGTCAATCCGTTCGCGAGATATGGGACTTTGAAGCTAACAAATGGTTGACAAGACAACAAATTTTTCGCACTTCTGCTGCTCCAATCGCTTAAACACTATGCCCTAGGGGAAAAATACACGTACCGTTGTAATCTGGCGAGTTTCTACTTTCAAATGCAATAGGAATTTTTGGGTTAGGTCAGTCCGTTCGCGAGATATGGGAGTTTGAAGCTAAGAAATGGTTGAGAAGACAACAAATTTTTCGCACTTCTGCTGCTCCAAACGCTTAACCAGAATGGGCTAGGGAAAAAATACACATACCGTTGTAATCGGGCGATATTCTACTTTCAGTTACAATAGGAATTTTTCGGTTAGGTCAATCCGTACGCGAGATATGGGACTTTGAAGCTAAGAAATGGTTGACAAGACAACAAATTATTCGCACTTCTGCTGCTCCAATCGCTTAACCAGAATGGCCTAGGGGAAAAATACACGTACCGTTGTAATCGGGCGAGTTTCTACTTTCAGACGCAGAAGGAAATTTTGGGTTTGGTCAATCCGTTCGCGAGATATGGGACTTTGAAGCTATGAAATGGTTGACAAGACAACAAATTTTTCGCACTTCTGCTGCTCCAATCGCTTAACCAGAATGGCCTAGGGAAAAAATACACATACCGTTGTAATCGGGCGAGTTTCTACTTTCAGTTACAATAGGAATTTTTTGTGTTCGGTCAATCCGTTCGCGAGATATGGGACTTTGAAGCTAAGAAATGGTTGACAAGACAACAAATTTTTCGCACTTCTGCTGCTCCAATCGCTTAACCAGAATGGCCTAGGGAAAAAATACACATACCGTTGTAATCGTGCGAGTTTCTACTTTCAGATGCATAAGGAATTTTTGGGTTAGGTCAATCCGTTCGCGAGATATGGGAGTCTGAAGCTAAGAAATGGTTGAGAAGACAACAAATTTTTCGCACTTCTGCTGCTCCAAACGCTTAACCAGAATGGCCTAGGGAAAAAATACGCATACCGTTGTAATCGGGCGAGTTTCTACTTTCAGTTACAATAGGAATTTTTGGTTCCGGTCAATCCGTTCGCGAGATATGGGACTTTGAAGCCAAGAAATGGTTGACAAGGCAACAAATTTTTCGCACTTCTGCTGCTCCAATCGCTTAACCAGAATGGCCTAGGGGAAAAATACACGTACCTTTGTAATCGGGCGAGTTTCTACTTTCAGACGCAGAAGGAATTTTTGCGTTTGGTCAATCCGTTCGCGAGATATGGGACTTTGAAGCTATGAAATGGTTGAGAAGGCAAAAAACTTTTCGCAATTCTGCTGCTCCAAACGCTTAACCAGAATGGCCTGGGGAAAAAACACACATACCGTTGTAATCGGGCGAGTTTCTACTTTCAGATGCAATAGGAATTTTTGGGTTAGGTCAATCCGTTCGCGAGATATGGGAGTCTGAAGCTAAGAAATGGTTGAGAAGACAACAAATTTTTCGCACTTCTGCTGCTCCAAACGCTTAACCAGAATGGCCTAGGGAAAAAATACGCATACCGTTGTAATCGGGCGAGTTTCTACTTTCTGTTACAACAGGAATTTTTGTTCCGGTCAATCCGTTCGCGAGATATGGGACTTTGAAGCCAAGAAATGGTTGACAAGACAACAATTTTTTCGCACTTCTGCTGCTCCAATCGCTTAAACAGAATGCCCTAGGGGAAAAATACACGTACCGTTGTAATCTGGCGAGTTTCTACTCTCAAATGCAATAGGAATTTTTGGGTTAGGTCAATCCGTACGCAAGATATGGGACTTTGAAGCTAAGAAATGGTTGACAAGACAACAAATTATTCGCACTTCTGCTGCTCCAATCGCTTAACCAGAATGGCCTAGGGGAAAAATACACGTACCGTTGTAATCGGGCGAGTTTCTACTTTCAGACGCAGAAGGAATTTTTGGGTTTGGTCAATCCGTTCGCGAGATATGGGACTTTGAAGTTATGAAATGGTTGAGAAGGCAAAAAACTTTTCGCAATTCTGCTGCTCCAAACGCTTAACCAGAATGGCCTGGGGAAAAAACACACATACCGTTGTAATCGGGCGATTTTCTACTTTCAGATGCAATAGGAATTTTTGGGTTAGGTCAATCCATTCGCGAGATATGGGAGTCTGAAGCTAAGAAATGGTTGAGAAGACAACAAATTTTTCGCAATTCTGCTGCTCCAAACGCTTAACCAGAATGGCCTAGGGAAAAAAAACGCATACCGTTGTAATCGGGCGAGTTTCTACTTTCAGTTACAATAGGAATTTTTGGGTCCGGTCAATCCGTTCGCGAGATATGGGACTTTGAAGCTAACAAATGGTTGACAAGACAACAAATTTTTCGCACTTCTGCTGCTCCAATCGCTTAAACAGGATGCCCTAGGGGAAAAATACACGTACCGTTGTAATCTGGCGAGTTTCTACTTTCAAATGCAATAGGAATTTTTGGGTTTGGTCAATCCGTTCGCGAGATATGGGACTTTGAAGCTATGAAATGGTTGAGAAGGCAAAAAACTTTTCGCAATTCTGCTGCTCCAAACGCTTAACCAGAATGGCCTAGGGAAAAAATACACATACCGTTGTAATCGGGCGAGTTGCTACTTTCAGTTACAATAGGAATTTTTGTGTTCGGTCAATCCGTTCGCGAGATATGGGACTTTGAAGCTAAGAAATGGTTGACAAGACAACAAATTTTTCGCACTTCTGCTGCTCCAATCGCTTAACCAGAATGGCCTAGGGGAAAAATACACGTACCGTTGTAATCTGGAGAGTTTCTACTTTCAGACGCAGAAGGAATTTTTGCGTTTGGTCAATCCGTTCGCGAGATATGGGACTTTGAAGCTATGAAATGGTTGAGAAGGCAAAAAACTTTTCGCAATTCTGCTGCTCCAAACGCTTAACCAGAATGGCCTGGGGAAAAAACACACATACCGTTGTAATCGGGCGAGTTTCTACTTTCAGATGCAATAGGAATTTTTGGGTTAGGTCAATCCGTTCGCGAGATATGGGAGTCTGAAGCTAAGAAATGGTTGAGAAGACAACAAATTTTTCGCACTTCTGCTGCTCCAAACGCTTAACCAGAATGGCCTAGGGAAAAAATACGCATACCGTTGTAATCGGGCGAGTCTCTACTTTCAGTTACAATAGGAATTTTTGTTCCGGTCAATCCGTTCGCGAGATATGGGACTTTGAAGCCAAGAAATGGTTGACAAGACAACAATTTTTTCGCACTTCTGCTGCTCCAATCGCTTAAACAGAATGCCCTAGGGGAAAAATACACGTACCGTTGTAATCTGGCGAGTTTCTACTCTCAAATGCAATAGGAATTTTTGGGTTAGGTCAATCCGTACGTAAGATATGGGACTTTGAAGCTAAGAAATGGTTGAAAAGACAACAAATTATTCGCACTTCTGCTGCTCCAATCGCTTAACCAGAATGGCCTAGGGGAAAAATACACGTACCGTTGTAATCGGGCGAGTTTCTACTTTCAGACGCAGAAGGAATTTTTGGGTTTGGTCAATCCGTTCGCGAGATATGGGACTTTGAAGTTATGAAATGGTTGAGATGGCAAAAAACTTTTCGCAATTCTGCTGCTCCAAACGCTTAACCAGAATGGCCTGGGGAAAAAACACACATACCGTTGTAATCGGGCGATTTTCTACTTTCAGATGCAATAGGAATTTTTGGGTTAGGTCAATCCATTCGCGAGATATGGGAGTCTGAAGCTAAGAAATGGTTGAGAAGACAACAAATTTTTCGCACTTCTGCTGCTCCAAACGCTTAACCAGAATGGCCTAGGGAAAAAAAACGCATACCGTTGTAATCGGGCGAGTTTCTACTTTCAGTTACAATAGGAATTTTTGGGTCCGGTCAATCCGTTCGCGAGATATGGGACTTTGAAGCTAACAAATGGTTGACAAGACAACAAATTTTTCGCACTTCTGCTGCTCCAATCGCTTAAACAGGATGCCCTAGGGGAAAAATACACGTACCGTTGTAATCTGGCGAGTTTCTACTTTCAAATGCAATAGGAATTTTTGGGTTTGGTCAATCCGTTCGCGAGATATGGGACTTTGAAGCTATGAAATGGTTGAGAAGGCAAAAAACTTTTCGCAATTCTGCTGCTCCAAACGCTTAACCAGAATGGCCTAGGGAAAAAATACACATACCGTTGTAATCGGGCGAGTTTCTACTTTCAGTTACAATAGGAATTTTTGTGTTCGGTCAATCCGTTCGCGAGATATGGGACTTTGAAGCTAAGAAATGGTTGACAAGACAACAAATTTTTTGCACTTCGGCTGCTCCAATCGCTTAACCAGAATGGCCTAGGGGAAAAATACACATACCGTTGTAATCGGGCGAGTTTCTACTTTCAGATGCATAAGGAATTTTTGGGTTAGGTCAATCTGTTCGCGAGATATGGGAGTGTGGAGCCAAGAAATGGTTGAGAAGGCAAAAAATTTTTTGCAATTCTGCTGCTCCAAACGCTCATCCAGAATGCCCTAGGGAAAAAATACACATACCGTTGTAATCGGGCGAGTTTCTACTTTCAGATGCAATAGGAATTTTTGGGTTAGGTCAATCCGTTCGCGAGATATGGGAGTCTGAAGCTAAGAAATGGTTGAGAAGACAACAAATTTTTCGCACTTCTGCTGCTCCAAACGCTTAACCAGAATGGCCTAGGGAAAAAATACGCATACCGTTGTAATCGGGCGAGTTTCTACTTTCAGTTACAATAGGAATTTTTGGTTCCGGTCAATCCGTTCGCGAGATATGGGACTTTGAAGCCAAGAAATGGTTGACAAGGCAACAAATTTTTCGCACTTCTGCTGCTCCAATCGCTTAACCAGAATGGCCTAGGGGAAAAATACACGTACCTTTGTAATCGGGCGAGTTTCTACTTTCAGACGCAGAAGGAATTTTTGCGTTTGGTCAATCCGTTCGCGAGATATGGGACTTTGAAACTATGAAATGGTTGAGAAGGCAAAAAACTTTTCGCAATTCTGCTGCTCCAAACGCTTAACCAGAATGGCCTGGGGAAAAAACACACATACCGTTGTAATCGGGCGAGTTTCTACTTTCAGATGCAATAGGAATTTTTGGGTTAGGTCAATCCGTTCGCGAGATATGGGAGTCTGAAGCTAAGAAATGGTTGAGAAGACAACAAATTTTTCGCACTTCTGCTGCTCCAAACGCTTAACCAGAATGGCCTAGGGAAAAAATACGCATACCGTTGTAATCGGGCGAGTTTCTACTTTCAGTTACAATAGGAATTTTTGTTCCGGTCAATCCGTTCGCGAGATATGGGACTTTGAAGCCAAGAAATGGTTGACAAGACAACAAATTATTCGCACTTCTGCTGCTCCAGTCGCTTAACCAGAATGGCCTGGGGAAAAAACACACATACCGTTGTAATCGGGCGATTTTCTACTTTCAGATGCAATAGGAATTTTTGGGTTAGGTCAATCCATTCGCGAGATATGGGAGTCTGAAGCTAAGAAATGGTTGAGAAGACAACAAATTTTTCGCACTTCTGCTGCTCCAAACGCTTAACCAGAATGGCCTAGGGAAAAAAAACGCATACCGTTGTAATCGGGCGAGTTTCTACATTCAGTTACAATAGGAATTTTTGGGTCCGGTCAATCCGTTCGCGAGATATGGGACTTTGAAGCTAACAAATGGTTGACAAGACAACAAATTTTTCGCACTTCTGCTGCTCCAATCGCTTAAACAGGATGCCCTAGGGGAAAAATACACGTACCGCTGTAATCTGGCGAGTTTCTACTTTCAAATGCAATAGGAATTTTTGGGTTAGGTCAGTCCGTTCGCGAGATATGGGAGTTTGAAGCTAAGAAATGGTTGAGAAGACAACAAATTTTTCGCACTTCTGCTGCTCCAAACGCTTAACCAGAATGGGCTAGGGAAAAAATACATATACCGTTGTAATCGGGCGAGTTTCTACTTTCAGATGCAATAGGAATTTTTGGGTTTGGTCAATCCGTTCGCGAGATATGGGAGTTTGAAGCCAAGAAATGGTTGAGAAGGCATAAAATTTTTTGCAATTCTGCTGCTCCAAACGCTTATCCAGAATGCCCTAGGGAAAAAATACACATACCGTTGTAATCGGGCGAGTTTCTACTTTCAAATGCAATAGGAGTTTTTGGGTTTGGTCAATCCGTTCGCGAGATATGGGAGTTTGAAGCTAAGAAACGGTTGAGAAGACAACAAATATTTCGCAATTCTGCTGCTCCAAACGCTTAACCAGAATGGGCTAGGGAAAAAATACACATATCGTTGTAATCGGGAGAGTTTCTACTTTCACAAGCAACAGGAATTTTTGGGTTTGGTCAATCCGTTCGCGAGATATGGGAGATTGAAGCCAAGAAATTGTTGAGAAGGCATAAAATTTTTCGCAATTCTGCTGATCCAAACGCTTAACCAGAATGGCCTAGGGAAAAAATACACATACCGTTGTAATCGGGCGAGTTTCTACTTTCAGTTACAATAGGAATTTTTGTGTTCGGTCAATCCGTTCGCGAGATATGGGACTTTGAAGCTAAGAAATGGTTGACAAGACAACAAATTTTTCGCACTTCTGCTGCTCCAAACGCTTAACCAGAATGGGCTAGGGAAAAAATACACATACCGTTGTAATCGGGCGATATTCTACTTTCAGTTACAATAGGAATTTTTCGGTTAGGTCAATCCGTACGCGAGATATGGGACTTTGAAGCTAAGAAATGGTTGACAAGACAACAAATTATTCGCACTTCAGCTGCTCCAATCGCTTAACCAGAATGGCCTAGGGAAAAAATACACATACCGTTGTAATCGGGCGAGTTTCTACTTTCAAATGCAATAGGAGTTTTTGGGTTTGGTCAATCCGTTCGCGAGATATGGGAGTTTGAAGCCAAGAAATGGTTGAGAAGGCATAAAATTTTTCGCAATTCTGCTGATCCAAACGCTTAACCAGAATGGCCTAAGGAAAAAATACACATACCGTTGTAATCGGGCGAGTTTCTACTTTCAGTTACAATAGGAATTTTTGTGTTCGGTCAATCCGTTCGCGAGATATGGGACTTTGAAGCTAAGAAATGGTTGACAAGACAACAAATTTTTCGCACTTCTGCTGCTCCAATCGCTTAACCAGAATGCCCTAGGGGAAAAATACACATGCCGTTGTAATCGGGCGAGTTTCTACTTTCAGATGCATAAGGAATTTTTGGGTTAGGTCAATCCGTTCGCGAGATATGGGAGTGTGGAGCCAAGAAATGGTTGAGAAGGCAAAAAATTTTTTGCAATTCTGCTGCTCCAATCGCTTATCCAGAATGCCCTAGGGAAAAAATACACATACCGTTGTAATCGGGCGAGTTTCTACTTTCAGATGCATAAGGAATTTTTGGGTTAGGTCAATCCGTTCGCGAGATATGGGAGTTTGAAGCCAAGAAATTGTTGAGAAGGCAAAAAATTTTTCGTAATTCTGCTGCATCAAACGCTTAACCAGAATGGCCTAGGGAAAAAATACACATACCGTTGTAATCGGGCGATATTCTACTTTCAGTTACAATAGGAATTTTTGGGTTAGGTCAATCCGTTCGCGAGATATGGGAGTTTGAAGCCAAGAAATTGTTGAGAAGGCAAAAAATTTTTCGTAATTCTGCTGCATCAAACGCTTAACCAGAATGGCCTAGGGAAAAAATACACATACCGTTGTAATCGGGCGATATTCTACTTTCAGTTACAATAGGAATTCTTGGGTTAGGTCAATCCGTACGCGAGATATGGGACTTTGAAGCTAAGAAATGGTTGACAAGACAACAAATTATTCGCACTTCTGCTGCTCCAATCGCTTAACCAGAATGGCCTAGGGGAAAAATACACGTACCTTTGTAATCGGGCGAGTTTCTACTTTCAGACGCAGAAGGAATTTTTGGGTTTGGTCAATCCGTTCGCGAGATATGGGACTTTGAAGCTAAGAAATGGTTGACAAGACAACAAATTATTCGCACTTCTGCTGCTCCAATCGCTTAACCAGAATGGCCTAGGGGAAAAATACACGTACCGTTGTAATCGGGCGAGTTTCTACTTTCAGACGCAGAAGGAATTTTTGGGTTTGGTCAATCCGATCGCGAGATATGGGACTTTGAAGCTATGAAATGGTTGAGAAGGCAAAAAACTTTTCGCAATTCTGCTGCTCCAAACGCTTAACCAGAATGGCCTGGGGAAAAAACACACATACCGTTGTAATCGGGCGAGTTTCTACTTTCAGATGCAATAGGAATTTTTGGGTTAGGTCAATCCATTCGCGAGATATGGGAGTCTGAAGCTAAGAAATGGTTGAGAAGACAACAAATTTTTCGCACTTCTGCTGCTCCAAACGCTTAACCAGAATGGCCTAGGGAAAAAAAACGCATACCGTTGTAATCGGACGAGTTTCTACTTTCAGTTACAATAGGAATTTTTGGGTCCGGTCAATCCGTTCGCGAGATATGGGACTTTGAAGCTAACAAATGGTTGACAAGACAACAAATTTTTCGCACTTCTGCTGCGCCAATCGCTTAAACAGGATGCCCTAGGGGAAAAATACACGTACCGTTGTAATCTGGCGAGATTCTACTTTCAAATGCAATAGGAATTTTTGGGTTAGGACAATCCGTTCGCGAGGTATGAGAGTTTGAAGCTAAGAAATGGTTGAGAAGACAACAAATTTTTCGCAATTCTGCTGCTCCAAACGCTTAACCAGAATGGGCTAGGGAAAAGATACACGTACCGTTGTAATCGGGCGAGTTTCTACTTTCAGACGCAACAGGAATTTTTGGGTTAGGTCAATCCGTTCGCGAGATATGGCAGTTTGAAGCCAAGAAATGGTTGAGAAGGCAAAAAATTTGTCGCAATTCTGCTGCTCCAAACGCTTAACCAGAATGGCCTAGCGGAAAAATACACATACTGTTGTAATCGGGCGAGTTTCTACTTTCAGTTACAATAGGAATTTTTGGGTTCGGTCAATCCGTTCGCGAGATATGGGACCTTGAAGCTAAGAAATGGTTGACAAGACAACAAATTTTTCGCACTTCTGCTGCTCCAATCGCTTAACCAGAATGCCGTAGGGGAAAAATACACATACTGTTGTAATCGGGCGAGTTTCTACTTTCAGATGCAATAGGAATTTTTGGGTTAGGTCAATCCGTTCGCGAGATATGGGAGTTTGAAGCCAAGAAATTGTTGAGAAGGCAAAAAATTTTTCGTAATTCTGCTGCATCAAACGCTTAACCAGAATGGCCTAGGGAAAAAATACACATACCGTTGTAATCGGGCGATATTCTACTTTCAGTTACAATAGGAATTTTTGCGTTAGGTCAATCCGTTCGCGAGATATGGGAGTTTGAAACCAAGAAATTGTTGAGAAGGCAAAAAATTTTTCGTAATTCTGCTGCATCAAACGCTTAACCAGAATGGCCTAGGGAAAAAATACACATACCGTTGTAATCGGGCGATATTCTACTTTCAGTTACAATAGGAATTCTTGGGTTAGGTCAATCCGTACGCGAGATATGGGACTTTGAAGCTAAGAAATGGTTGACAAGACAACAAATTATTCGCACTTCTGCTGCTCCAATCGCTTAACCAGAATGGCCTAGGGGAAAAATACACGTACCTTTGTAATCGGGCGAGTTTCTACTTTCAGACGCAGAAGGAATTTTTGGGTTTGGTCAATCCGTTCGCGAGATATGGGACTTTGAAGCTAAGAAATGGTTGACAAGACAACAAATTATTCGCACTTCTGCTGCTCCAATCGCTTAACCAGAATGGCCTAGGGGAAAAATACACGTACCGTTGTAATCGGGCGAGTTTCTACTTTCAGACGCAGAAGGAATTTTTGGGTTTGGTCAATCCGATCGCGAGATATGGGACTTTGAAGCTATGAAATGGTTGAGAAGGCAAAAAACTTTTCGCAATTCTGATGCTCCAAACGCTTAACCAGAATGGCCTGGGGAAAAAACACACATACCGTTGTAATCGGGCGAGTTTCTACTTTCAGATGCAATAGGAATTTTTGGGTTAGGTCAATCCATTCGCGAGATATGGGAGTCTGAAGCTAAGAAATGGTTGAGAAGACAACAAATTTTTCGCACTTCTGCTGCTCCAAACGCTTAACCAGAATGGCCTAGGGAAAAAAAACGCATACCGTTGTAATCGGGCGAGTTTCTACTTTCAGTTACAATAGGAATTTTTGGGTCCGGTCAATCCGTTCGCGAGATATGGGACTTTGAAGCTAACAAATGGTTGACAAGACAACAAATTTTTCGCACTTCTGCTGCTCCAATCGCTTAAACAGGATGCCCTAGGGGAAAAATACACGTACCGTTGTAATCTGGCGAGATTCTACTTCCAAATGCAATAGGAATTTTTGGGTTAGGACAATCCGTTCGCGAGGTATGAGAGTTTGAAGCTAAGAAATGGTTGAGAAGACAACAAATTTTTCGCAATTCTGCTGCTCCAAACGCTTAACCAGAATGGGCTAGGGAAAAGATACACGTACCGTTGTAATCGGGCGAGTTTCTACTTTCAGACGCAACAAGAATTTTTGGGTTAGGTCAATCCGTTCGCGAGATATGGGAGTTTGAAGCCAAGAAATGGTTGAGAAGGCAAAAAATTTGTCGCAATTCTGCTGCTCCAAACGCTTAACCAGAATGGCCTAGCGGAAAAATACACATACTGTTGTAATCGGGCGAGTTTCTACTTTCAGTTACAATAGGAATTTTTGGGTTCGGTCAATCCGTTCGCGAGATATGGGACCTTGAAGCTAAGAAATGGTTGACAAGACAACAAATTTTTCGCACTTCTGCTGCTCCAATCGCTTAACCAGAATGCCGTAGGGGAAAAATACACATACTGTTGTAATCGGGCGAGTTTCTACTTTCAGATGCAATAGGAATTTTTGGGTTAGGTCAATCCGTTCGCGAGATATGGGAGTTTGAAGCTAAGAAATGGTTGACAAGACAACAAATTTTTCGCACTTCTGCTGCTCCAATCGCTTAACCAGAATGGCCTAGGGAAAAAATACACATACCGTTGTATCGGGCGAGATTCTACTTTCAGACGCAACAGGAATTTTTGGGTTAGGTCAATCCGTTCGCGAGATATGGGAGTTTGAAGCTAAGAAATGATTGAGAAGGCAAAAAATTTTTCGCAATTCTGTTGCTCCAAACGCTTATCCAGAATGCCCTAGGGAAAAAATACACATTCCGATGTAATCGGGCGAGTTTCTGCTTTCAGATGCAATAGGAATTTTTGGGTTAGGTCAATCCGTTCGCGAGATATGGGAGTTTGAAGCTAAGAAATGGTTCTGAAGACAACAAATTTTTCGCAAATCTGCTGCTCCAAAAGCTTAACCAGAATGGCCTAGGGAAAAAATACGCATACCGTTGTAATCGGGCGAGTTTCTACTTTCAGACGCAAAAGGAATTTTTGGGTTAGATCAATCCGATCGCGAGATATGGGAGTTTGAAGCTAAGAAATGGTTGAGAAGGCAAAAAATTTTGCGCAATTCAGCTGCTCCAAACGCTTAACCAGAATAGCCTAGGGAAAAAATACGCATACCGTTGTAATCGGGCGAGTTTCTACTTTCAGACGCAAAAGGAATTTTTGGGTTAGATCAATCCGATCGCGAGATATGGGAGTTTGAAGCTAAGAAATGGTTGAGAAGGCAAAAAATTTTTCGCAATTCTGCTGCTTCAAACGCTTAAGCAGAATGGCCTGGGGAAAAATACACATACCGTTGTAATCGGGCGAGTTTCTACTTTCAGTTACAATAGGAATTTTTGGGTTAGGTCAATCCGTACGCGAGATATGGGACTTTGAAGCTAAGAAATGGTTGACAAGACAACAAATTATTCGCACTTCTGCTGCTCCAATCGCTTAACCAGAATGGCCTAGGGGAAAAATACACGTACCGTTGTAATCGGGCGAGTTTCTACATACAGACGCAATAGGAATTTTTCGGTTAAGTCAATCCGTTCGCGAGATATGGGGGTTTGAAGCTAAGAAATGGTTTAGAAGACAACAAATTTTTCGCACTTCAGCTGCTCCAATCGCTTAACCAGAATGGCCTAGGGGAAAAATACACGTACCGTTGTAATCGGGCGAGTTTCTTCTTTCAAATGCAATAGGAATTTTTGTGTTAGGACAATCCGTTCGCGAGATATGTGAGTTTGAAGCTAAGAAATGGTTGAGAAGACAATAAGTTTTTCGCAATTCCGCTGCTCCAAACGCTTAACCAGAATGGCCTAGGGAAAAAATACGCATACCGTTGTAATCGGGCGAGTATCTACTTTCAGACGCAGAAGGAATTTTTGGGTTTGGTCAATCCGTTCGCGAGATATGGAACTTTGAAGCTATGAAATGGTTGAGAAGGCAAAAAACTCTTCGCAATTCTGCTGCTCCAATCGCTTAACCAGAATGGCCTAGGGAAAAAATACACATACCGTTGTATCGGGCGAGATTCTACTTTCAGACGCAACAGGAATTTTTGGGTTAGGTCAATCCGTTCGAGAGATATGGGACTTTGAAGCTAAGAAATGGTTGACAAGACAACAAATTTTTCACAATTCTGCTGCTCCAATCGCTTAACCAGAGTGGCCTAGGGGAAAAATAGACATACTGTTGTAATCGTGCGAGTTTCTACTTTCAGATGCAATAGGAATTTTTGGGTTAGGTCATTCCGTTCGCGAGATATGGGAGTTTGAAGCTAAGAAATGGTTGAGAAGGCAAAAAATTTGTCGCAATTCTGCTGCTCCAAACGCTTAACCAGAATGGCCTAGCGGAAAAATACACATACTGTTGTAATCGGGCGAGTGTCTACTTTCAGTTACAATAGGAATTTTTGGGTTCGGTCAATCCGTTCGCGAGATATGGGACCTTGAAGCTAAGAAATGGTTGACAAGACAACAAATTTTTCGCACTTCTGCTGCTCCAATCGCTTAACCAGAATGCCGTAGGGGAAAAATACACGTACCGTTGTAATCGGGCGAGTTTCTACTTTCAGATGCATAAGGAATTTTTGGGTTAGGTCAATCCGTTCGCGAGATATGGGAGTTTGAAGCCAAGAAATGGTTGAGAAGGCAAAAAATTTTTCGCAATTCTGCTGCTCCAAACGCTTATCCAGAATGGCCTAGGGAAAAAATACGCATACCGTTGTAATCGGGCGAGTTTCTACTTTCAGACGCAGAAGGAATTTTTGGGTTTGGTCAATCCGTTCGCGAGATATGGGACTTTGAAGCTAAGAAATGGTTGAGAAGACAACAAATTTTTCGCACTTCTGCTGCTCCAATCGCTTAACCAGAATGGCCTAGGGAAAAAATACACATACCGTTGTATCGGGCGAGATTCTACTTTCAGACGCAACAGGAATTTTTGGGTTAGGTCAATCCGTTCGCGAGATATGGGAGTTTGAAGCTAAGAAATGGTTGAGAAGGCAAAAAATTTTTCGCAATTCTGCTGCTCCAAACGCTTATCCAGAATGCCCTAGGGAAAAAATACACATTCCGATGTAATCGGGCGAGTTTCTGCTTTCAGATGCAATAGGAATTTTTGGGTTAGGTCAATCCGTTCGCGAGATATGGGAGTTTGAAGCTAAGAAATGGTTGTGAAGACAACAAATTTTTCGCAAATCTGCTGCTCCAAAAGCTTAACCAGAATGGCCTAGGGAAAAAATACGCATACCGTTGTAATCGGGCGAGTTTCTACTTTCAGTTACAATAGGAATTTTTGGGTCTGGTCAATCCATTCGCGAGATATGGGAGTTTGAATCCAAGAAATGGTTGAGAAGGCAAAAAATTTTTCGCAATTCTGCTGCTTCAAACGCTTAAGCAGAATGGCCTGGGGAAAAAATACACATACCGTTGTAATCGGGCGAGTTTCTACTTTCAGTTACAATAGGAATTTTTGGGTTAGGTCAATCCGTACGCGAGATATGGGACTTTGAAGCTAAGAAATGGTTGACAAGACAACAAATTATTCGCACTTCTGCTGCTCCAATCGCTGAACCAGAATGGCCTAGGGGAAAAATACACGTACCGTTGTAATCGGGCGAGTTTATGCTTACAGACGCAATAGGAATTTTTCGGTTAAGTCAATCCGTTCGCGAGATATGGGGGTTTGAAGCTAAGAAATGGTTTAGAAGACAACAAATTTTTCGCACTTCAGCTGCTCCAATCGCTTAGCCAGAATGGCCTAGGGGAAAAAAACACGTACCGTTGTAATCGGGCGAGTTTCTACTTTCAAATGCAATAGGAATTTTTGTGTTAGGACAATCCGTTCGCGAGATATGTGAGTTTGAAGCTAAGAAATGGTTGAGAAGACAATAAATTTTTCGCAATTCTGCTGCTCCAAACGCTTAACCAGAATGGCCTAGGGAAAAAATACGCATACCGTTGTAATCGGGCGAGTTTCTACTTTCAGACGCAAAAGGAATTTTTGGGTTAGATCAATCCGATCGCGAGATATGGGAGTTTGAAGCTAAGAAATGGTTGAGAAGGCAAAAAATTTTTCGCAATTCTGCTGCTCCAAATGCTTATCCAGAATGCCCTAGTGAAAAAATACACATACCTTTGTAATCGGGCGAGATTCTACTTTCAGATGCATAAGGAATTTTTGGGTTAGGTCAATCCTTTCGCGAGATATGGGAGTTTGAAGCTAAGAAATGGTTGTGAAGACAACAAATTTTTCGCAATTCTGCTGCTTCAAACGCTTAAGCAGAATGGCCTGGGGAAAAATACACATACCGTTGTAATCGGGCGAGTTTCTACTTTCAGTTACAATAGGAATTTTTGGGTTAGGTCAATCCGTACGCGAGATATGGGACTTTGAAGCTAATAAATGGTTGACAAGACAACAAATTATTCGCACTTCTGCTGCTCCAATCGCTTAACCAGAATGGCCTAGGGAAAAAATACGCATACCGTTGTAATCGGGCGAGTTTCTACTTTCAGTTACAATAGGAATTTTTGGGTTAAGTCAATCCGTTCGCGAGATATGGGGGTTTGAAGCTAAGAAATGGTTTAGAAGACAACAAATTTTTCGCACTTCAGCTGCTCCAATCGCTTAACCAGAATGGCCTAGGGGAAAAATACACGTACCGTTGTAATCGGGCGAGTTTCTACTTTCAAATGCAATAGGAATTTTTGTGTTAGGACAATCCGTTCGCGAGATATGTGAGTTTGAAGCTAAGAAATGGTTGAGAAGACAATAAATTTTATCGCAATTCTGCTGCTCCAAACGCTTAACCAGAATGGCCTAGGGAAAAAATACGCATACCGTTGTAATCGGGCGAGTTTCTACTTTCAGACGCAAAAGGAATTTTTGGGTTAGATCAATCCGATCGCGAGATATGGGAGTTTGAAGCTAAGAAATGGTTGAGAAGGCAAAAAATTTTTCGCAATTCTGCTGCTCCAAACGCTTATCCAGAATGCCCTAGGGAAAAAATACACATACCTTTGTAATCGGGCGAGTTTCTACTTTCAGATGCATAAGGAATTTTTGGGTAAGGTCAATCCTTTCGCGAGATATGGGAGTTTGAAGCTAAGAAATGGTTGTGAAGACAACAAATTTTTCGCAAATCTGCTGCTCCAAAAGCTTAACCAGAATGGCCTAGGGATAAAATACGCATACCGTTGTAATCGGGCGAGTTTCTACTTTCAGTTACAATAGGAATTTTTGGGTTCGGTCAATCCGTTCGCGAGATATTGGACTTTGAAGCTAAGAAATGGTTGACAAGACAACAAATTTTTCGCATTTCTGCTGCTGCAAACGCTTAACTAGAATGCCCTAGGGAAAAAATACACATACCGTTGTAATCGGGCAAGTTTCTCCTTTCAGATGCATAAGGAATTTTTGGGTTAGGTCAATCCGTTCGCGAGATATGGGAGTTTGAAGCCAAGTAATGGTTGAGAAGGCAAAAAATTTTTCGCAATTCTGCTGCTTCAAACGCTTAAGCAGAATGGCCTGGGGAAAAATACACATACCGTTGTAATCGGGCGAGTTTCTACTTTCAGTTACAATAGGAATTTTTGGGTTTGGTCAATCCGTTCGCGAGATATGGAACTTTGAAGCTATGAAATGGTTGAGAAGGCAAAAAACTCTTCGCAATTCAGCTGCTCCAATCGCTTAACCAGAATGGCCTAGGGAAAAAATACACATACCGTTGTATCGGGCGAGATTCTACTTTCAGTTACAATAGGAATTTTTGGGTTAGGTCAATCCGTTCGCGAGATATGGGAGTTTGAAGCTAAGAAATGGTTGAGAAGGCAAAAAATTTGTCGCAATTCTGCTGCTCCAAACGCTTAACCAGAATGGCCTAGCGGAAAAATACACATACTGTTGTAATCGGGCGAGTTTCTACTTTCAGTTACAATAGGAATTTTGGGTTCGGTCAATCCGTTCGCGAGATATGGGACCTTGAAGCTAAGAAATGGTTGACAAGACAACAAATTTTTCGCACTTCTGCTGCTCCAATCGCTTAACCAGAATGCCGTAGGGGAAAAATACACGTACCGTTGTAATCGGGCGAGTTTCTACTTTCAGATGCATAAGGAATTTTTGGGTTAGGTCAATCCGTTCGCGAGATATGGGAGTTTGAAGCCAAGAAATGGTTGAGAAGGCAAAAAATTTTTCGCAATTCTGCTGCTCCAAACGCTTATCCAGAATGGCCTAGGGAAAAAATACGCATACCGTTGTAATCGGGCGAGTTTCTACTTTCAGACGCAGAAGGAATTTTTGGGTTTGGTCAATCCGTTCGCGAGATATGGGACTTTGAATCTAAGAAATGGTTGAGAAGGCAAAAAATTTGTCGCAATTCTGCTGCTCCAATCGCTTAACCAGAGTGGCCTAGGGGAAAAATACACATACTGTTGTAATCGGGCGAGTTTCTACTTTCAGACGCAAAAGGAATTTTTGGGTTAGATCAATCCGATCGCGAGATATGGGAGTTTGAAGCTAAGAAATGGTTGAGAAGGCAAAAAATTTTTCGCAATTCTGCTGCTTCAAACGCTTAAGCAGAATGGCCTGGGGAAAAATACACATACCGTTGTAATCGGGCGAGTTTCTACTTTCAGTTACAATAGGAATTTTTGGGTTAGGTCAATCCGTACGCGAGATATGGGACTTTGAAGCTAAGAAATGGTAGACAAGACAACAAATTATTCGCACTTCTGCTGCTCCAATCGCTTAACCAGAATGGCCTAGGGGAAAAATACACGTACCGTTGTAATCGGGCGAGTTTCTACATACAGACGCAATAGGAATTTTTCGGTTAAGTCAGTCCGTTCGCGAGATATGGGGGTTTGAAGCTAAGAAATGGTTTAGAAGACAACAAATTTTTCGCACTTCAGCTGCTCCAATCGCTTAACCAGAATGGCCTAGGGGAAAAATACACGTACCGTTGTAATCGGGCGAGTTTCTACTTTCAGTTACAATAGGAATTTTTGGGTTCGGTCAATCCGTTCGCGAGATATTGGACTTTGAAGCTAAGAAATGGTTGACAAGACAACAAATTTTTCGCATTTCTGCTGCTGCAAACGCTTAACCAGAATGCCCTAGGGAAAAAATACACATACCGTTGTAATCGGGCAAGTTTCTACTTTCAGATGCATAAGGAATTTTTGGGTTAGGTCAATCCGTTCGCGAGATATGGGAGTTTGAAGCCAAGAAATGGTTGAGAAGGCAAAAAATTTTTCGCAATTCTGCTGCTCCAAACGCTTAACCAGAATGGCCTAGGGAAAAAATACGCATACCGTTGTAATCGGGCGAGTTTCTACTTTCAGACGCAAAAGGAATTTTTGGGTTAGATCAATCCGATCGCGAGATATGGGAGTTTGAAGCTAAGAAATGGTTGAGAAGGCAAAAAATTTTTCGCAATTCTGCTGCTTCAAACGCTTAAGCAGAATGGCCTGGGGAAAAATACACATACCGTTGTAATCGGGCGAGTTTCTACTTTCAGTTACAATAGGAATTTTTGGGTTAGGTCAATCCGTACGCGAGATATGGGACTTTGAAGCTAAGAAATGGTAGACAAGACAACAAATTATTCGCACTTCTGCTGCTCCAATCGCTTAACCAGAATGGCCTAGGGGAAAAATACACGTACCGTTGTAATCGGGCGAGTTTCTACATACAGACGCAATAGGAATTTTTGGGTTTGGTCAATCCGTTCGCGAGATATGGGACTTTGAATCTAAGAAATGGTTGAGAAGGCAAAAAATTTGTCGCAATTCTGCTGCTCCAATCGCTTAACCAGAGTGGCCTAGGGGAAAAATACACATACTGTTGTAATCGGGCGAGTTTCTACTTTCAAATGCAATAGGAATTTTTGGGTTAGTACAATCCGTTCGCGAGATATGAGAGTTTGAATCTAAGAAATGGTTGAGAAGACAACAAATTTTTCGCAATTCTGCTGCTCCAAACGCTTAACCAGAATGGCCTAGGGAAAAAATACGCATACCGTTGTAATCGGGCGAGTTTCTACTTTCAGTTACAATAGGAATTTTTGGGTTCGGTCAATCCGTTCGCGAGATATTGGACTTTGAAGCTAAGAAATGGTTGACAAGACAACAAATTTTTCGCATTTCTGCTGCTGCAAACGCTTAACCAGAATGCCCTAGGGAAAAAGTACACATACCGTTGTAATCGGGCAAGTTTCTACTTTCAGATGCATAAGGAATTTTTGGGTTAGGTCAATCCGTTCGCGAGATATGGGAGTTTGAAGCCAAGAAATGGTTGAGAAGGCAAAAAATTTTTCGCAATTCTGCTGCTCCAAACGCTTAACCAGAATGGCCTAGGGAAAAAATACGCATACCGTTGTAATCGGGCGAGTTTCTACTTTCAGACGCAAAAGGAATTTTTGGGTTAGATCAATCCGATCGCGAGATATGGGAGTTTGAAGCTAAGAAATGGTTGAGAAGGCAAAAAATTTTTCGCAATTCTGCTGCTTCAAACGCTTAAGCAGAATGGCCTGGGGAAAAATACACATACCGTTGTAATCGGGCGAGTTTCTACTTTCAGTTACAATAGGAATTTTTGGGTTAGGTCAATCCGTACGCGAGATATGGGACTTTGAAGCTAAGAAATGGTAGACAAGACAACAAATTATTCGCACTTCTGCTGCTCCAATCGCTTAACCAGAATGGCCTAGGGGAAAAATACACGTACCGTTGTAATCGGGCGAGTTTCTACATACAGACGCAATAGGAATTTTTCGGTTAAGTCAGTCCGTTCGCGAGATATGGGGGTTTGAAGCTAAGAAATGGTTTAGAAGACAACAAATTTTTCGCACTTCAGCTGCTCCAATCGCTTAACCAGAATGGCCTAGGGGAAAAATACACGTACCGTTGTAATCGGGCGAGTTTCTTCTTTCAAATGCAATAGGAATTTTTGTGTTAGGACAATCCGTTCGCGAGATATGTGAGTTTGAAGCTAAGAAATGGTTGAGAAGACAATAAGTTTTTCGCAATTCCGCTGCTCCAAACGCTTAACCAGAATGGCCTAGGGAAAAAATACGCATACCGTTGTAATCGGGCGAGTATCTACTTTCAGACGCAGAAGGAATTTTTGGGTTTGGTCAATCCGTTCGCGAGATATGGAACTTTGAAGCTATGAAATGGTTGAGAAGGCAAAAAACTCTTCGCAATTCTGCTGCTCCAATCGCTTAACCAGAATGGCCTAGGGAAAAAATACACATACCGTTGTATCGGGCGAGATTCTACTTTCAGACGCAACAGGAATTTTTGGGTTAGGTCAATCCGTTCGAGAGATATGGGACTTTGAAGCTAAGAAATGGTTGACAAGACAACAAATTTTTCACAATTCTGCTGCTCCAATCGCTTAACCAGAGTGGCCTAGGGGAAAAATACACATACTGTTGTAATCGGGCGAGTTTCTACTTTCAGATGCAATAGGAATTTTTGGGTTAGGTCAATCCGTTCGCGAGATATGGGAGTTTGAAGCTAAGAAATGGTTGAGAAGGCAAAAAATTTGTCGCAATTCTGCTGCTCCAAACGCTTAACCAGAATGGCCTAGCGGAAAAATACACATACTGTTGTAATCGGGCGAGTCTCTACTTTCAGTTACAATAGGAATTTTTGGGTTCGGTCAATCCGTTCGCGAGATATGGGACCTTGAAGCTAAGAAATGGTTGACAAGACAACAAATTTTTCGCACTTCTGCTGCTCCAATCGCTTAACCAGAATGCCGTAGGGGAAAAATACACGTACCGTTGTAATCGGGCGAGTTTCTACTTTCAGATGCATAAGGAATTTTTGGGTTAGGTCAATCCGTTCGCGAGATATGGGAGTTTGAAGCCAAGAAATGGTTGAGAAGGCAAAAAATTTTTCGTAATTCTGCTGCTCCAAACGCTTATCCAGAATGGCCTAGGGAAAAAATACGCATACCGTTGTAATCGGGCGAGTTTCTACTTTCAGACGCAGAAGGAATTTTTGGGTTTGGTCAATCCGTTCGCGAGATATGGGACTTTGAATCTAAGAAATGGTTGAGAAGGCAAAAAATTTGTCGCAATTCTGCTGCTCCAATCGCTTAACCAGAGTGGCCTAGGGGAAAAATACACATACTGTTGTAATCGGGCGAGTTTCTACTTTCAGATACAATAGGAATTTTTGGGTTAGGTCAATCCGTTCGCGAGATATGGGAGTTTGAAGCTAAGAAATGGTTGAGAAGGCAAAAAATTTGTCGCAATTCTGCTGCTCCAATCGCTTAACCAGAATGGCCTAGGGGAAAAATACACGTACCGTTGTAATTGGGCGAGTTTCTACTTTCAGATACAATAGGAATTTTTGGGTTCGGTCAATCCGTTCCCGAGATATGGGACTTTGAAGCTAAGAAATGGTTGAGAAGACAACAAATTTTTCGCAATTCTGCTGCTCCAAACGCTTAACCAGAATGCCCTAGGGACAAAATACACATACCGTTGTAATCGGGCGAGTTTCTACTTTCAGATGCAATAGGAATTTTTGGGTTAGGTCAATCCGTTCGCGAGATATGGGAGTTTGAAGCTAAGAAATGGTTGAGAAGGCAAAAAACTCTTCGCAATTCTGCTGCTCCAATCGCTTAACCAGAATGGCCTAGGGAAAAAATACACATACCGTTGTATCGGGCGAGATTCTACTTTCAGACGCAACAGGAATTTTTGGGTTAGGTCAATCCGTTCGAGAGATATGGGACTTTGAAGCTAAGAAATGGTTGACAAGACAACAAATTTTTCACAATTCTGCTGCTCCAATCGCTTAACCAGAGTGGCCTAGGGGAAAAATACACATACTGTTGTAATCGGGCGAGTTTCTACTTTCAGATGCAATAGGAATTTTTGGGTTAGGTCAATCCGTTCGCGAGATATGGGAGTTTGAAGCTAAGAAATGGTTGAGAAGGCAAAAAATTTGTCGCAATTCTGCTGCTCCAAACGCTTAACCAGAATGGCCTAGCGGAAAAATACACATACTGTTGTAATCGGGCGAGTCTCTACTTTCAGTTACAATAGGAATTTTTGGGTTCGGTCAATCCGTTCGCGAGATATGGGACCTTGAAGCTAAGAAATGGTTGACAAGACAACAAATTTTTCGCACTTCTGCTGCTCCAATCGCTTAACCAGAATGCCGTAGGGGAAAAATACACGTACCGTTGTAATCGGGCGAGTTTCTACTTTCAGATGCATAAGGAATTTTTGGGTTAGGTCAATCCGTTCGCGAGATATGGGAGTTTGAAGCCAAGAAATGGTTGAGAAGGCAAAAAATTTTTCGTAATTCTGCTGCTCCAAACGCTTATCCAGAATGGCCTAGGGAAAAAATACGCATACCGTTGTAATCGGGCGAGTTTCTACTTTCAGACGCAGAAGGAATTTTTGGGTTTGGTCAATCCGTTCGCGAGATATGGGACTTTGAATCTAAGAAATGGTTGAGAAGGCAAAAAATTTGTCGCAATTCTGCTGCTCCAATCGCTTAACCAGAGTGGCCTAGGGGAAAAATACACATACTGTTGTAATCGGGCGAGTTTCTACTTTCAGATACAATAGGAATTTTTGGGTTAGGTCAATCCGTTCGCGAGATATGGGAGTTTGAAGCTAAGAAATGGTTGAGAAGGCAAAAAATTTGTCGCAATTCTGCTGCTCCAATCGCTTAACCAGAATGGCCTAGGGGAAAAATACACGTACCGTTGTAATTGGGCGAGTTTCTACTTTCAGATACAATAGGAATTTTTGGGTTCGGTCAATCCGTTCCCGAGATATGGGACTTTGAAGCTAAGAAATGGTTGAGAAGACAACAAATTTTTCGCAATTCTGCTGCTCCAAACGCTTAACCAGAATGCCCTAGGGACAAAATACACATACCGTTGTAATCGGGCGAGTTTCTACTTTCAGATGCAATAGGAATTTTTGGGTTAGGTCAATCCGTTCGCGAGATATGGGAGTTTGAAGCTAAGAAATGGTTGAGAAGGCAAAAAATTTGTCGCAATTCTGCTGCTCCAAACGCTTAACCAGAATGGCCTAGGGAAAAAATACAAATACCGTTGTAATCGGGCGAGTTTCTACTTTCAGATACAATAGGAATTTTTGGGTTCGGTCAATCCGTTCCCGAGATATGGGACTTTAAGCTAAGAAATGGTTGACAAGACAACAAATTTTTCGCAAATCTGCTGCACCAAACGCTTAACCAGAATGGCCTAGGGAAAAAATACGCATACCGTTGTAATCGGGCGAGTTTCTACTTTCAGACGCAGAAGGAATTTTTGGGCTTGGTCAATCCGTTCGCGAGATATGGGACTTTGAAGCTAAGAAATGGTTGAGAAGACAACAAATTTTTCGCAATTCTGCTGCTCCAAACGCTTAACCAGAATGCCCTAGGGACAAAATACACATACCGTTGTAATCGGGCGAGTTTCTACTTTCAGACGCAACAGGAATTTTTGGGTTAGGTCAATCCGTTCGCGAGATATGAGAGTTTGAAGCTAAGAAATGCTTGAGAAGACAACAAATTTTTCGCAATTCTGCTGCTCCAAACGCTTAACCAGAATGGCCTAGGGAAAAAATACGCATACCGTTGTAATCGGGCGAGTTTCTACTTTCAGATACAATAGGAATTTTTGGGTTCGGTCAATCCGTTCCCGAGGTATGGGACTTTAAGCTAAGAAATGGTTGACAAGACAACAAATTTTTCGCACTTCTGCTGCTCCAATCGCTTAAGCAGAATGCCCTAGGGGAAAATACACGTACCGTTGTAATCTGGCGAGTTTCTACTTTCAAATGCAATAGGAATTTTTGGGTTAGGACAATCCGTTCGCGAGATATGAGAGTTTGAATCTAAGAAATGGTTGAGAAGAAAACAAATTTTTCGCAAATCTGCTGCTCCAAACGCTTAACCAGAATGGCCTATGGAAAAAATACGCATACCGTTGTAATCGGGCGAGTTTCTACTTTCAGACGCAGAAGGAATTTTTGGGTTTGGTCAATCCGTTCGCGAGATATGGGACTATGAAGCTAAGAAATGGTTGAGAAGACAACAAATTTTTCGCAATTCTGCTGCTCCAAACGCTTAACCAGAATGCCCTAGGGACAAAATACACATACCGTTGTAATCGGGCGAGTTTCTACTTTCAGACGCAACAGGAATTTTTGGGTTAGGTTAATCCGTTCGCGAGATATGGGAGTTTGAAGCTAAGAAATGCTTGAGAAGACAACAAATTTTTCGCAATTCTGCTGCTCCAAACGCTTAACCAGAATGGCCTACGGAAAAAATACGCATACCGTTGTAATCGGGCGAGTTTCTACTTTCAGATACAATAGGAATTTTTGGTTTCGGTCAATCCGTTCCCGAGATATGGGACTTTAAGCTAAGAAATGGTTGACAAGACAACAAATTTTTCGCACTTCTGCTGCTCCAATCGCTTAAGCAGAATGCCTTAGGGGAAAATACACGTACCGTTGTAATCTGGCGAGTTTCTACTTTCAAATGCAATAGGAATTTTTGGGTTAGGACAATCCGTTCGCGAGATATGAGAGTTTGAATCTAAGAAATGGTTGAGAAGACAACAAATTTTTCGCAATTCTGCTGCTCCAAACGCTTAACCAGAATGGGCTAGGGAAAAAATACACATACCGTTGTAATCGGGCGAGTTTCTACTTTCAGACGCAACAGGAATTTTTGGGTTAGGTCAATCCTTTCGCGAGATATGGGACTTTGAAGCTAAGAAATGGTTGACAAGACAACAAATTTTGCGCAATTCTGCTGCTCCAAACGCTTAATCAGAATGGCCTAGGGAAAAAATACACATACTATTGTAATCGGGCGAGTTTCTACTTTCAGACGCAGCAGGAATTTTTGGGTTTGGTCAATCCGTTCGCGAGATATGGGACTTTGAAGCTAAGAAATGGTTGAGAAGACAACAAATTTTTTGCAATTCTGCTACTCCAAACGCTTAACCAGAATGGCCTAGGGAAAAAATACGCATACCGTTGTAATCGGGCGAGTTTCTACTTTCAGACGCAGCAGGAATTTTTGGGTTTGGTCAATCCGTTCGTGAGATATGGGACTTTGAAGCTAAGAAATGGTTGAGAAGACAACAAATTTTGCGCAATTCTGCTGCTCCAAACGCTTAACCAGAATGGGCTAGGGAAAAAATACACATACCGTTGTAATCGGGCGAGTTTCTACTTTCAGACGCAACAGGAATTTTTGGGTTAGGTCAATCCTTTCGCGAGATATGGGACTTTGAAGCTAAGAAATGGTTGACAAGACAACAAATTTTGCGCAATTCTGCTGCTCCAAACGCTTAATCAGAATGGCCTAGGGAAAAAATACACATACTATTGTAATCGGGCGAGTTTCTACTTTCAGACGCAGCAGGAATTTTTGGGTTTGGTCAATCCGTTCGCGAGATATGGGACTTTGAAGCTAAGAAATGGTTGAGAAGACAACAAATTTTTTGCAATTCTGCTACTCCAAACGCTTAACCAGAATGGCCTAGGGAAAAAATACGCATACCGTTGTAATCGGGCGAGTTTCTACTTTCAGACGCAGCAGGAATTTTTGGGTTTGGTCAATCCGTTCGTGAGATATGGGACTTTGAAGCTAAGAAATGGTTGAGAAGACAACAAATTTTTCGCAAATCTGCTGCTCCAAACGCTTAACCAGAATGGCCTAGGGAAAAAATACGCATACCGTTGTAATCGGGCGAGTTTCTACTTTCAGACGCAGAAGGAATTTTTGGGTTTGGTCAATCCGTTCGCGAGATATGGGACTTTGAAGCTAAGAAATGGTTGAGAAGACATCAAATTTTTCGCAATTCTGCTGCTCCAAACGCTTAACCAGAATGCCCTAGGGACAAAATACACATACCGTTGTAATCGGGCGAGTTTCTACTTTCAGACGCAACAGGAATCTTTGGGTTAGGTCAATCCGTTCGCGATATATGAGAGTTTGAAGCTAAGAAATGCTTGAGAAGACAACAAATTTTTCGCAATTCTGCTGCTCCAAACGCTTAACCAGAATGGCCTAGGGAAAAAATACACGTACCGTTGTAATCGGCGAGTTTCTACTTTCAGACGCAGAAGGAATTTTTGGGTTTGGTCAATCCGTTCGCGAGATATGGGACTTTGAAGCTAAGAAATGGTTGAGAAGACATCAAATTTTTCGCAATTCTGCTGCTCCAAACGCTTAACCAGAATGCCCTAGGGACAAAATACACATACCGTTGTAATCGGGCGAGTTTCTACTTTCAGACGCAACAGGAATCTTTGGGTTAGGTCAATCCGTTCGCGATATATGAGAGTTTGAAGCTAAGAAATGCTTGAGAAGACAACAAATTTTTCGCAATTCTGCTGCTCCAAACGCTTAACCAGAATGGCCTAGGGAAAAAATACACGTACCGTTGTAATCGGCGAGTTTCTACTTTCAGACGCAACAGGAATTTTTGGGTTAGGTCAATCCGTTCGCGAGATATGGGAGTTTGAAGCCAAGAAATGGTTGAGAAGGCAAAAAATTTTTCGCAATACTGCTGCTCGAAACGCTTAACCAGAATGGCCTAGGGAAAAAATACACATACCGTTGTAATCGGACGAGTTTCTACTTTCAGATACAATAGGAATTTTTGGGTTCGGTCAATCCGTTCGCGAGATAAGGGACTTTGAAGCTAAGAAATGGTTGACAAGACAAAAAATTTTTCGCACTTCTGCTGCTCCAATCGCTTAACCAGAATGGCCTAGGGGAAAAATACACGTACCGTTATAATCGGGCGAGTTTCTACTTTCAGATACAATAGGAATTTTTGGGTTCGGTCAATCCGTTCCCGAGATATGGGACTTTAAGCTAAGAAATGGTTGACAAGACAACAAATTTTTCGCACTTCTGCTGCTCCAATCGCTTAATCAGAATGGCCTAGGGAAAAAATACACATACTGTTGTAATCGGGCGAGTTTCTACTTTCAGATGCAATAGGAATTTTTGGGTTAGGTCAATCCGTTCGCGAGATATGGGAGTTTGAAGCTAAGAAATGGTTGAGAAGGCAAAAAATTTGTCGCAATTCTGCTGCTCCAAACGCTTAACCAGAGTGGCCTAGGGGAAAAATACACATACTGTTGTAATCGGGCGAGTTTCTACTTTCAGATACAATAGGAATTTTTGGGTTCGGTCAATCCGTTCCCGAGATATGGGACTTTAAGCTAAGAAATGGTTGACAAGACAACAAATTTTTCGCACTTCTGCTGCTCCAATCGCTTAAGCAGAATGCCCTAGGGGAAAATACACGTACCGTTGTAATCTGGCGAGTTTCTACTTTCAAATGCAATAGGAATTTTTGGGTTAGTACAATCCGTTCGCGAGATATGAGAGTTTGAATCTAAGAAATGGTTGAGAAGACAACAAATTTTTCGCAATTCTGCTGCTCCAAACGCTTAACCAGAATGGGCTAGGGAAAAAATACACATACCGTTGTAATCGGGCGAGCTTCTACTTTCAGACGCAACAGGAATTTTTGGGTTAGGTCAATCCGTTCGCGAGATATGGGACTTTGAAGCTAAGAAATGGTTGACAAGACAACAAATTTTTCGCAATTCTGCTGCTCCAAACGCTTAATCAGAATGGCCTAGGGAAAAAATACGCATACTATTGTAATCGGGCGAGTTTCTACTTTCAGACGCAGCAGGAATTTTTGGGTTTGGTCAATCCGTTCGTGAGATAAGGGACTTTGAAGCTAAGAAATGGTTGAGAAGACAACAAATTTTTCGCAAATCTGCTGCTCCAAACGCTTAACCAGAATGGCCTAGGGAAAAAATACGCATACCGTTGTAATCGGGCGAGTTTCTACTTTCAGTTACAATAGGAACTTTTGGGTTCGGTCAATCCGTTCGCGAGATATGGGACCTTGAAGCTAAGAAATGGTTGACAAGACAACAAATTTTTCGCACTTCTGCTGCTCCAATCGCTTAACCAGAATGCCGTAGGGGAAAAATACACGTACCGTTGTAATCGGGCGAGTTTCTACTTTCAGATGCATAAGGAATTTTTGGGTTAGGTCAATCCGTTCGCGAGATATGGGAGTTTGAAGCCAAGAAATGGTTGAGAAGGCAAAAAATTTTTCGCAATTCTGCTGCTCCAAACGCTTATCCAGAATGGCCGAGGAAGAAATACGCATACCGTTGTAATCGGGCGAGTTTCTACTTTCAGACGCAGAAGGAATTTTGGGTTTGGTCAATCCGTTCGCGAGATATGGGACTTTGAAGCTAAGAAATGGTTGAGAAGGCAAAAAATTTGTCGCAATTCTGCTGCTCCAATCGCTTAACCAGAGTGGCCTAGGGGAAAAATACACATACTGTTGTAATCGGGCGAGTTTCTACTTTCAGACGCAACAGGAATTTTTGGGTTAGGTCAATCCGTTCGCGAGATATGAGAGTTTGAAGCTAAGAAATGCTTGAGAAGACAACAAATTTTTCGCAATTCTGCTGCTCCAAACGCATAAACAGAATGGCCTAGGGAAAAAATACGCATACCGTTGTAATCGGGCGAGTTTCTACTTTCAGATACAATAGGAATTTTTGGGTTCGGTCAATCCGTTCCCGAGATATGGGACTTTAAGCTAAGAAATGGTTGACAAGACAACAAATTTTTCGCACTGCTGCTGCTCCAATCGCTTAAGCAGAATGCCCTAGGGGAAAATACACGTACCGTTGTAATCTGGCGAGTTTCTACTTTCAAATGCAATAGGAATTTTTGGGTTAGGACAATCCGTTCGCGAGATATGAGAGTTTGAATCTAAGAAATGGTTGAGAAGAAAACAAATTTTTCGCAAATCTGCTGCTCCAAACGCTTAACCAGAATGGCCTATGGAAAAAATACGCATACCGTTGTAATCGGGCGAGTTTCTACTTTCAGACGCAGAAGGAATTTTTGGGTTTGGTCAATCCGTTCGCGAGATATGGGACTATGAAGCTAAGAAATGGTTGAGAAGACAACAAATTTTTCGCAATTCTGCTGCTCCAAACGCTTAACCAGAATGCCCTAGGGACAAAATACACATACCGTTGTAATCGGGCGAGTTTCTACTTTCAGACGCAACAGGAATTTTTGGGTTAGGTTAATCCGTTCGCGAGATATGGGAGTTTGAAGCTAAGAAATGCTTGAGAAGACAACAAATTTTTCGCAATTCTGCTGCTCCAAACGCTTAACCAGAATGGCCTAGGGAAAAAATACGCATACCGTTGTAATCGGGCGAGTTTCTACTTTCAGATACAATAGGAATTTTTGGGTTCGGTCAATCCGTTCCCGAGATATGGGACTTTAAGCTAAGAAATGGTTGACAAGACAACAAATTTTTCGCACTTCTGCTGCTCCAATCGCTTAAGCAGAATGCCCTAGGGGAAAATACACGTACCGTTGTAATCTGGCGAGTTTCTACTTTCAAATGCAATAGGAATTTTTGGGTTAGGACAATCCGTTCGCGAGATATGAGAGTTTGAATCTAAGAAATGGTTGAGAAGACAACAAATTTTTCGCAAATCTGCTGCACCAAACGCTTAACCAGAATGGCCTAGGGAAAAAATACGCATACCGTTGTAATCGGGCGAGTTTCTACTTTCAGACGCAGAAGGAATTTTTGGGCTTGGTCAATCCGTTCGCGAGATATGGGACTTTGAAGCTAAGAAATGGTTGAGAAGACAACAAATTTTTCGCAATTCTGCTGCTCCAAACGCTTAACCAGAATGCCCTAGGGGCAAAATACACATACCGTTGTAATCGGGCGAGTTTCTACTTTCAGACGCAACAGGAATTTTTGGGTTAGGTCAATCCGTTCGCGAGATATGAGAGTTTGAAGCTAAGAAATGCTTGAGAAGACAACAAATTTTTCGCAATTCTGCTGCTCCAAACGCTTAACCAGAATGGCCTAGGGAAAAAATACGCATACCGTTGTAATCGGGCGAGTTTCTACTTTCAGATACAATAGGAATTTTTGGGTTCGGTCAATCCGTTCCCGAGGTATGGGACTTTAAGCTAAGAAATGGTTGACAAGACAACAAATTTTTCGCACTTCTGCTGCTCCAATCGCTTAAGCAGAATGCCCTAGGGGAAAATACACGTACCGTTGTAATCTGGCGAGTTTCTACTTTCAAATGCAATAGGAATTTTTGGGTTAGGACAATCCGTTCGCGAGATATGAGAGTTTGAATCTAAGAAATGGTTGAGAAGAAAACAAATTTTTCGCAAATCTGCTGCTCCAAACGCTTAACCAGAATGGCCTATGGAAAAAATACGCATACCGTTGTAATCGGGCGAGTTTCTACTTTCAGACGCAGAAGGAATTTTTGGGTTTGGTCAATCCGTTCGCGAGATATGGGACTATGAAGCTAAGAAGTGGTTGAGAAGACAACAAATTTTTCGCAATTCTGCTGCTCCAAACGCTTAACCAGAATGCCCTAGGGACAAAATACACATACCGTTGTAATCGGGCGAGTTTCTACTTTCAGACGCAACAGGAATTTTTGGGCTAGGTTAATCCGTTCGCGAGATATGGGAGTTTGAAGCTAAGAAATGCTTGAGAAGACAACAAATTTTTCGCAATTCTGCTGCTCCAAACGCTTAACCAGAATGGCCTACGGAAAAAATACGCATACCGTTGTAATCGGGCGAGTTTCTACTTTCAGATACAATAGGAATTTTTGGTTTCGGTCAATCCGTTCCCGAGATATGGGACTTTAAGCTAAGAAATGGTTGACAAGACAACAAATTTTTCGCACTTCTGCTGCTCCAATCGCTTAAGCAGAATGCCTTAGGGGAAAATACACGTACCGTTGTAATCTGGCGAGTTTCTACTTTCAAATGCAATAGGAATTTTTGGGTTAGGACAATCCGTTCGCGAGATATGAGAGTTTGAATCTAAGAAATGGTTGAGAAGACAACAAATTTTTCGCAATTCTGCTGCTCCAAACGCTTAACCAGAATGGGCTAGGGAAAAAATACACATACCGTTGTAATCGGGCGAGTTTCTACTTTCAGACGCAACAGGAATTTTTGGGTTAGGTCAATCCTTTCGCGAGATATGGGACTTTGAAGCTAAGAAATGGTTGACAAGACAACAAATTTTGCGCAATTCTGCTGCTCCAAACGCTTAATCAGAATGGCCTAGGGAAAAAATACACATACTATTGTAATCGGGCGAGTTTCTACTTTCAGACGCAGCAGGAATTTTTGGGTTTGGTCAATCCGTTCGCGAGATATGGGACTTTGAAGCTAAGAAATGGTTGAGAAGACAACAAATTTTTCGCAATTCTGCTACTCCAAACGCTTAACCAGAATGGCCTAGGGAAAAAATACGCATACCGTTGTAATCGGGCGAGTTTCTACTTTCAGACGCAGCAGGAATTTTTGGGTTTGGTCAATCCGTTCGTGAGATATGGGACTTTGAAGCTAAGAAATGGTTGAGAAGACAACAAATTTTTCGCAAATCTGCTGCTCCAAACGCTTAACCAGAATGGCCTAGGGAAAAAATACGCATACCGTTGTAATCGGGCGAGTTTCTACTTTCAGACGCAGAAGGAATTTTTGGGTTTGGTCAATCCGTTCGCGAGATATGGGACTTTGAAGCTAAGAAATGGTTGAGAAGACATCAAATTTTTCGCAATTCTGCTGCTCCAAACGCTTAACCAGAATGCCCTAGGGACAAAATACACATACCGTTGTAATCGGGCGAGTTTCTACTTTCAGACGCAACAGGAATCTTTGGGTTAGGTCAATCCGTTCGCGAGATATGAGAGTTTGAAGCTAAGAAATGCTTGAGAAGACAACAAATTTTTCGCAATTCTGCTGCTCCAAACGCTTAACCAGAATGGCCTAGGGAAAAAATACACGTACCGTTGTAATCGGCGAGTTTCTACTTTCAGACGCAACAGGAATTTTTGGGTTAGGTCAATCCGTTCGCGAGATATGGGAGTTTGAAGCCAAGAAATGGTTGAGAAGGCAAAAAATTTTTCGCAATACTGCTGCTCGAAACGCTTAACCAGAATGGCCTAGGGAAAAAATACACATACCGTTGTAATAGGACGAGTTTCTACTTTCAGATACAATAGGAATTTTTGGGTTCGGTCAATCCGTTCCCGAGATATGGGACTTTAAGCTAAGAAATGGTTGACAAGACAACAAATTTTTCGCACTTCTGCTGCTGCAATCGCTTAAGCAGAATGCCCTAGGGGAAAAATACACGTACCGTTGTAATCTGGCGAGTTTCTACTTTCGGATCCAATAGGAATTTTTGGGTTAGGACAATCCGTTCGCGAGATATGAGAGTTTGAATCTAAGAAATGGTTGAGAAGACAACAAATTTTTCGCAATTCTGCTGCTCCAAACGCTTAACCAGAATGGGCTAGGGAAAAAATACACATACCGTTGTAATCGGGCGAGTTTCTACTTTCAGACGCAACAGGAATTTTTGGGTTAGGTCAATCCTTTCGCGAGATATGGGACTTTGAAGCTAAGAAATGGTTGACAAGACAACAAATTTTTCGCAATTCTGCTACTCCAAACGCTTAACCAGAATGGCCTAGGGAAAAAATACGCATACCGTTGTAATCGGGCGAGTTTCTACTTTCAGACGCAGCAGGAATTTTTGGGTTTGGTCAATCCGTTCGTGAGATATGGGACTTTGAAGCTAAGAAATGGTTGAGAAGACAACAAATTTTTCGCAAATCTGCTGCTCCAAACGCTTAACCAGAATGGCCTAGGGAAAAAATACGCATACCGTTGTAATCGGGCGAGTTTCTACTTTCAGACGCAGAAGGAATTTTTGGGTTTGGTCAATCCGTTCGCGAGATATGGGACTTTGAAGCTAAGAAATGGTTGAGAAGACATCAAATTTTTCGCAATTCTGCTGCTCCAAACGCTTAACCAGAATGCCCTAGGGACAAAATACACATACCGTTGTAATCGGGCGAGTTTCTACTTTCAGACGCAACAGGAATCTTTGGGTTAGGTCAATCCGTTCGCGAGATATGAGAGTTTGAAGCTAAGAAATGCTTGAGAAGACAACAAATTTTTCGCAATTCTGCTGCTCCAAACGCTTAACCAGAATGGCCTAGGGAAAAAATACACGTACCGTTGTAATCGGCGAGTTTCTACTTTCAGACGCAACAGGAATTTTTGGGTTAGGTCAATCCGTTCGCGAGATATGGGAGTTTGAAGCCAAGAAATGGTTGAGAAGGCAAAAAATTTTTCGCAATACTGCTGCTCGAAACGCTTAACCAGAATGGCCTAGGGAAAAAATACACATACCGTTGTAATAGGACGAGTTTCTACTTTCAGATACAATAGGAATTTTTGGGTTCGGTCAATCCGTTCCCGAGATATGGGACTTTAAGCTAAGAAATGGTTGACAAGACAACAAATTTTTCGCACTTCTGCTGCTGCAATCGCTTAAGCAGAATGCCCTAGGGGAAAAATACACGTACCGTTGTAATCTGGCGAGTTTCTACTTTCGGATCCAATAGGAATTTTTGGGTTCGGTCAATCCGTTCGCGAGATAAGGGACTTTGAAGCTAAGAAATGGTTGACAAGACAAAAAATTTTTCGCACTTCTGCTGCTCCAATCGCTTAACCAGAATGGCCTAGGGGAAAAATACACGTACCGTTATAATCGGGCGAGTTTCTACTTTCAGATACAATAGGAATTTTTGGGTTCGGTCAATCCGTTCCCGAGATATGGGACTTTAAGCTAAGAAATGGTTGACAAGACAACAAATTTTTCGCACTTCTGCTGCTCCAATCGCTTAATCAGAATGGCCTAGGGAAAAAATACACATACTGTTGTAATCGGGCGAGTTTCTACTTTCAGATGCAATAGGAATTTTTGGGTTAGGTCAATCCGTTCGCGAGATATGGGAGTTTGAAGCTAAGAAATGGTTGAGAAGGCAAAAAATTTGTCGCAATTCTGCTGCTCCAAACGCTTAACCAGAGTGGCCTAGGGGAAAAATACACATACTGTTGTAATCGGGCGAGTTTCTACTTTCAGATACAATAGGAATTTTTGGGTTCGGTCAATCCGTTCCCGAGATATGGGACTTTAAGCTAAGAAATGGTTGACAAGACAACAAATTTTTCGCACTTCTGCTGCTCCAATCGCTTAAGCAGAATGCCCTAGGGGAAAATACACGTACCGTTGTAATCTGGCGAGTTTCTACTTTCAAATGCAATAGGAATTTTTGGGTTAGTACAATCCGTTCGCGAGATATGAGAGTTTGAATCTAAGAAATGGTTGAGAGGACAACAAATTTTTCGCAATTCTGCTGCTCCAAACGCTTAACCAGAATGGGCTAGGGAAAAAATACACATACCGTTGTAATCGGGCGAGTTTCTACTTTCAGACGCAACAGGAATTTTTGGGTTAGGTCAATCCGTTCGCGAGATATGGGACTTTGAAGCTAAGAAATGGTTGACAAGACAACAAATTTTTCGCAATTCTGCTGCTCCAAACGCTTAATCAGAATGGCCTAGGGAAAAAATACGCATACTATTGTAATCGGGCGAGTTTCTACTTTCAGACGCAGCAGGAATTTTTGGGTTTGGTCAATGCGTTCGTGAGATAAGGGACTTTGAAGCTAAGAAATGGTTGAGAAGACAACAAATTTTTCGCAAATCTGCTGCTCCAAACGCTTAACCAGAATGGCCTAGGGAAAAAATACGCATACCGTTGTAATCGGGCGAGTTTCTACTTTCAGTTACAATAGGAATTTTTGGGTTCGGTCAATCCGTTCGCGAGATATGGGACCTTGAAGCTAAGAAATGGTTGACAAGACAACAAATTTTTCGCACTTCTGCTGCTCCAATCGCTTAACCAGAATGCCGTAGGGGAAAAATACACGTACCGTTGTAATCGGGCGAGTTTCTACTTTCAGATGCATAAGGAATTTTTGGGTTAGGTCAATCCGTTCGCGAGATATGGGAGTTTGAAGCCAAGAAATGGTTGAGAAGGCAAAAAATTTTTCGCAATTCTGCTGCTCCAAACGCTTATCCAGAATGGCCGAGGGAAGAAATACGCATACCGTTGTAATCGGGCGAGTTTCTACTTTCAGACGCAGAAGGAATTTTTGGGTTTGGTCAATCCGTTCGCGAGATATGGGACTTTGAAGCTAAGAAATGGTTGAGAAGGCAAAAAATTTGTCGCAATTCTGCTGCTCCAATCGCTTAACCAGAGTGGCCTAGGGGAAAAATACACATACTGTTGTAATCGGGCGAGTTTCTACTTTCAGACGCAACAGGAATTTTTGGGTTAGGTCAATCCGTTCGCGAGATATGAGAGTTTGAAGCTAAGAAATGCTTGAGAAGACAACAAATTTTTCGCAATTCTGCTGCTCCAAACGCATAACCAGAATGGCCTAGGGAAAAAATACGCATACCGTTGTAATCGGGCGAGTTTCTACTTTCAGATACAATAGGAATTTTTGGGTTCGGTCAATCCGTTCCCGAGATATGGGACTTTAAGCTAAGAAATGGTTGACAAGACAACAAATTTTTCGCACTTCTGCTGCTCCAATCGCTTAAGCAGAATGCCCTAGGGGAAAATACACGTACCGTTGTAATCTGGCGAGTTTCTACTTTCAAATGCAATAGGAATTTTTGGGTTAGGACAATCCGTTCGCGAGATATGAGAGTTTGAATCTAAGAAATGGTTGAGAAGAAAACAAATTTTTCGCAAATCTGCTGCTCCAAACGCTTAACCAGAATGGCCTATGGAAAAAATACGCATACCGTTGTAATCGGGCGAGTTTCTACTTTCAGACGCAGAAGGAATTTTTGGGTTTGGTCAATCCGTTCGCGAGATATGGGACTATGAAGCTAAGAAATGGTTGAGAAGACAACAAATTTTTCGCAATTCTGCTGCTCCAAACGCTTAACCAGAATGCCCTAGGGACAAAATACACATACCGTTGTAATCGGGCGAGTTTCTACTTTCAGACGCAACAGGAATTTTTGGGTTAGGTTAATCCGTTCGCGAGATATGGGAGTTTGAAGCTAAGAAATGCTTGAGAAGACAACAAATTTTTCGCAATTCTGCTGCTCCAAACGCTTAACCAGAATGGCCTAGGGAAAAAATACGCATACCGTTGTAATCGGGCGAGTTTCTACTTTCAGATACAATAGGAATTTTTGGTTTCGGTCAATCCGTTCCCGAGATATGGGACTTTAAGCTAAGAAATGGTTGACAAGACAACAAATTTTTCGCACTTCTGCTGCTCCAATCGCTTAAGCAGAATGCCTTAGGGGAAGATACACGTACTGTTGTAATCTGGCGAGTTTCTACTTTCAAATGCAATAGGAATTTTTGGGTTAGGACAATCCGTTCGCGAGATATGAGAGTTTGAATCTAAGAAATGGTTGAGAAGACAACAAATTTTTCGCAATTCTGCTGCTCCAAACGCTTAACCAGAATGGGCTAGGGAAAAAATACACATACCGTTGTAATCGGGCGAGTTTCTACTTTCAGACGCAACAGGAATTTTTGGGTTAGGTCAATCCTTTCGCGAGATATGGGACTTTGAAGCTAAGAAATGGTTGACAAGACAACAAATTTTGCGCAATTCTGCTGCTCCAAACGCTTAATCAGAATGGCCTAGGGAAAAAATACACATACTATTGTAATCGGGCGAGTTTCTACTTTCAGACGCAGCAGGAATTTTTGGGTTTGGTCAATCCGTTCGCGAGATGTGGGACTTTGAAGCTAAGAAATGGTTGAGAAGACAACAAATTTTTCGCAATTCTGCTACTCCAAACGCTTAACCAGAATGGCCTAGGGAAAAAATACGCATACCGTTGTAATCGGGCGAGTTTCTACTTTCAGACGCAGCAGGAATTTTTGGGTTTGGTCAATCCGTTCGTGAGATATGGGACTTTGAAGCTAAGAAATGGTTGAGAAGACAACAAATTTTTCGCAAATCTGCTGCTCCAAACGCTTAACCAGAATGGCCTAGGGAAAAAATACGCATACCGTTGTAATCGGGCGAGTTTCTACTTTCAGACGCAGAAGGAATTTTTGGGTTTGGTCAATCCGTTCGCGAGATATGGGACTTTGAAGCTAAGAAATGGTTGAGAAGACATCAAATTTTTCGCAATTCTGCTGCTCCAAACGCTTAACCAGAATGCCCTAGGGACAAAATACACATACCGTTGTAATCGGGCGAGTTTCTACTTTCAGACGCAACAGGAATTTTTGGGTTAGGTCAATCCGTTCGCGAGATATGAGAGTTTGAAGCTAAGAAATGCTTGAGAAGACAACAAATTTTTCGCAATTCTGCTGCTCCAAACGCTTAACCAGTATGGCCTAGGGAAAAAATACACGTACCGTTGTAATCGGCGAGTTTCTACTTTCAGACGCAACAGGAATTTTTGGGTTAGGTCAATCCGTTCGCGAGATATGGGAGTTTGAAGCCAAGAAATGGTTGAGAAGGCAAAAAATTTTTCGCAATACTGCTGCTCGAAACGCTTAACCAGAATGGCCTAGGGAAAAAATACACATACCGTTGTAATCGGACGAGTTTCTACTTTCAGATACAATAGGAATTTTTGGGTTCGGTCAATCCGTTCCCGAGATATGGGACTTTAAGCTAAGAAATGGTTGACAAGACAACAAATTTTTCGCACTTCTGCTGCTCCAATCGCTTAAGCAGAATGCCCTAGGGGAAAAATACACGTACCGTTGTAATCTGGCGAGTTTCTACTTTCGGATCCAATAGGAATTTTTGGGTTCGGTCAATCCGTTCGCGAGATAAGGGACTTTGAAGCTAAGAAATGGTTGACAAGACAAAAAATTTTTCGCACTTCTGCTGCTCCAATCGCTTAACCAGAATGGCCTAGGGGAAAAATACACGTACCGTTGTAATCGGGCGAGTTTCTACTTTCAGATACAATAGGAATTTTTGGGTTCGGTCAATCCGTTCCCGAGATATGGGACTTTAAGCTAAGAAATGGTTGACAAGACAACAAATTTTTCGCACTTCTGCTGCTCCAATCGCTTAATCAGAATGGCCTAGGGAAAAAATACACATACTATTGTAATCGGGCGAGTTTCTACTTTCAGACGCAGCAGGAATTTTTGGGTTTGGTCAATCCGTTCGTGAGATATGGGACTTTGAAGCTAAGAAATGGTCGAGAAGACAACAAATTTTTCGCAAATCTGCTGCTCCAAACGCTTAACCAGAATGGCCTAGGGAAAAAATACGCATACCGTTGTAATCGGGCGAGTTTCTACTTTCAGTTACAATAGGAATTTTTGGGTTCGGTAAATCCGTTCGCGAGATATGGGACTTTGAAGCTAAGAAATGTTTGACAAGACAACAAATTTTTCGCACTTCTGCTGCTGAAATCGCTTAACCAGAATGCCCTAGGGGAAAAATACACGTACCGTTGTAATCTGGCGAGTTTCTTCTTTCAAATGCAATAGGAATTTTTGGGTTAGGACAATCCGTTCGCGAGATATGAGAGTTTGAAGCTAAGAAATGGTTGAGAAGACAACAAATTTTTCGCAATTCTGCTGCTCCAAACGCTTAACCAGAATGGCCTAGGGAAAAAATACGCATACCGTTGTAATCGGGCGAGTTTCTACTTTCAGACGCAGAAAGAATTTTTGGGTTTGGTCAATCCGTTCGCGAGATATGGGACTTTGAAGCTAAGAAATGGTTGAGAAGACAACAAATTTTTCGCAATTCTGCTGCTCCAAACGCTTAACCAGAATGGGCTAGGGAAAAAATACACATACCGTTGTAATCGGGCGAGTTTCTACTTTCAGACGCAACAGGAATTTTTGGGTTAGGTCAATCCGTTCGCGAGATATGGGAGTTTGAAGCGAAGAAATGGTTGAGGAGGCAAAAAATTTTTCGCAATTCTGCTGCTCCAAACGCTTAACCAGAATTGGCTAGTGAAAAAATACACATACCGTTGTAATCGGGAGAGTTTCTACTTTCAGATGCAATAGGAATTGTTGGGTTCGGTCAATCCGTTCGCGAGGTATGGGACTTTGAAGCTAAGAAATGGTTGACAAGACAACAAATTTTTCGCAATTCTGCTGCTCCAAACACTTAACCAGAATGGCCTAGGGAAAAAACACACATACCGCGGTAGTCGGGCGAGTTTCTACTTTCAGATGCAATAGGAATTTTTGGGTTAGGTCAATCCGTTCGCGAGATATGGGAGTTTGAAGCCAAGAAATGGTTGAGGAGGCAAAAAATTTTTCGCAATTCTGCTGCTCCAAACGCTTAACCAGAATTGGCTAGTGAAAAAATACACATACCGTTGTAATCGGGAGAGTTTCTACTTTCAGATGCAATAGGAATTGTTGGGTTCGGTCAATCCGTTCGCGAGGTATGGGACTTTGAAGCTAAGAAATGGTTGACAAGACAACAAATTTTTCGCAATTCTGCTGCTCCAAACGCTTAACCAGAATGGCCTAGGGAAAAAACACACATACCGCTGTAGTCGGGCGAGTTTCTACTTTCAGATGCAATAGGAATTTTTGGGTTAGGTCAATCCGTTCGCGAGATATGGGAGTTTGAAGCTAAGAAATGGTTGAGAAGACAACAAATTTTTCGCAATTCAGCTGCTCCAAACGCTTAACCAGAATGGGCTAGGGGAGAAATACACATACCGTTGTAATTGGGAGAGTTTCTACTTTCACAAGCTACAGGAATTTTTGGGTTTGGTAAATCCGTTCGCGAGATATGGGAGTTTGAAGCCAAGAAATGGTTGAGGAGGCATAAAATTTTTCGCAATTCTGCTGATCCAAACGCTTAACCAGAATGTCCTAGGGAAAAAATACACATACCGCTGTAGTCGGGCGAGTTTCTACTTTCAGATGCAATAGGAATTTTTGGGTTAGGTCAATCCGTTCGCGAGATATGGGAGTTTGAAGTCAAGAAATGGTTGAGGAGGCAAAAAATTTGTCGCAATTCTGCTGCTCCAAACGCTTAACCAGAATTGGCTAGTGAAAAAATACACATACCGTTTTAATCGGGAGAGTTTCTACTTTCACAAGCAACAGGAATTTTTGGGTTTGGTCAATCCATTCGCGAGATATGGGAGTTTGAAGCCAAGAAATGGTTGAGAAGGCAAAAAATTTTTCACAATTCTGCTGCTCCAAACGCTTAACCAGAATGGCCTAGGGAAAAAATACGCATACCGTTGTAATCGGGCGAGTTTCTACTTTCAGTTACAATAGGAATTTTTGGGTTAGGTCACTCCGTTCGTGAGATATGGGAGTTTGAAGCCAAGAAATGGTTGAGAAGGCAAAAAATTTTTCACAATTCTGCTGCTCCAAACGCTTAACCAGAATGGCCTAGGGAAAAAATACGCATACCGTTGTAATCGGGCGAGTTTCTACTTTCAAATGCAATAGGAATTTTTGGGTTAGGACAATCCGTTCGCGAGATATGGGAGTTTGAAGCCAAGAAATGGTTGAGAAGGCAACAAATTTTTCGCATTTCTGCTGCTCCAAACGCTTAACCAGAATGCCCTAGGGAAAAAATACACATACCGTTGTAATCGGGCGAGTTTCTACTTTCAGACGCAGAAGGAATTTTTGGGTTTGGTCAATCCGTTCGCGAGATATGGGACTTTGAAGCTAAGAAATGGTCGAGAAGACAACAAATTTTTCGCAAATCTGCTGCTCCAAACGCTTAACCAGAATGGCCTAGGGAAAAAATACGCATACCGTTGTAATCGGGCGGGTTTCTACTTTCAGACGCAGCAGGAATTTTTGGGTTTGGTCAATCCGTTCGTGAGATATGGGACTTTGAAGCTAAGGAATGGTTGAGAAGACAACAAATTTTTCGCAAATCTGCTGCTCCAAACGCTTAACCAGAATGGCCTAGGGAAAAAATACGCATACCGTTGTAATCGGGCGAGTTTCTACTTTCAGACGCAGAAGGAATTTTTGGGTTTGGTCAATCCGTTCGCGAGATATGGGACTTTGAAGCTAAGAAATGGTTGAGAAGACAACAAATTTGTCGCAATTCTGCTGCTCCAAACGCTTAATCAGAATGCCCTAGGGACAAAATACACATACCGTTGTAATCGGGCGAGTTTCTACTTTCAGACGCAACAGGAATTTTTGGGTTAGGTCAATCCGTTCGCGAGATATGGGAGTTTGCAGCCAAGAAATGGTTGAGAAGGCAAAAAATTTTTCGCAATTCTGCTGCTCCAAACGCTTAACCAGAATGCCCTAGGGAAAAAATACACATACCGCTGTAGTCGGGCGAGTTTCTACTTTCAGATGCAATAGCAATTTTTGGGTTAGGTCACTCCGTTCGTGAGATATGCGAGTTTGAAGCCAAGAAATGGTTGAGAAGGCAAAAAATTTTTCACAATTCTGCTGCTCCAAACGCTTAACCAGAATGGCCTAGGGAAAAAATACGCATACCGTTGTAATCGGGCGAGTTTCTACTTTCAGACGCAGCAGGAATTTTTGGGTTTGGTCAATCCGTTCGTGAGATATGGGACTTTGAAGCTAAGAAATGGTTGAGAAGACAACAAATTTTTCGCAATTCTGCTACTCCAAACGCTTAACCAGAATGGCCTAGGGAAAAAATACACATACCGTTGTAATCGGGCGAGTTTCTACTTTCAGACGCAACAGGAATTTTTGGGTTAGGTCAATCCGTTCGCGAGATATGAGAGTTTGAAGCTAAGAAATGCTTGAGAAGACAACAAATTTTTCGCAATTCTGCTGCTCCAAACGCTTAACCAGAATGGCCTAGGGAAAAAATACGCATACCGTTGTAATCGGGCGAGTTTCTACTTTCAGACGCAGAAGGAATTTTTGGGTTTGGTCAATCCGTTCGCGAGATATGGGACTTTGAAGCTAAGAAATGGTCGAGAAGACAACAAATTTTTCGCAAATCTGCTGCTCCAAACGCTTAACCAGAATGGCCTAGGGAAAAAATACGCATACCGTTGTAATCGGGCGAGTTTCTACTTTCAGTTACAATAGGAATTTTTGGGTTCGGTAAATCCGTTCGCGAGATATGGGACTTTGAAGCTAAGAAATGTTTGACAAGACAACAAATTTTTCGCACTTCTGCTGCTGAAATCGCTTAACCAGAATGCCCTAGGGGAAAAATACACGTACCGTTGTAATCTGGCGAGTTTCTTCTTTCAAATGCAATAGGAATTTTTGGGTTAGGACAATCCGTTCGCGAGATATGAGAGTTTGAAGCTAAGAAATGGTTGAGAAGACAACAAATTTTTCGCAATTCTGCTGCTCCAAACGCTTAACCAGAATGGCCTAGGGAAAAAATACGCATACCGTTGTAATCGGGCGAGTTTCTACTTTCAGACGCAGAAAGAATTTTTGGGTTTGGTCAATCCGTTCGCGAGATATGGGACTTTGAAGCTAAGAAATGGTTGAGAAGACAACAAATTTTTCGCAATTCTGCTGCTCCAAACGCTTAACCAGAATGGGCTAGGGAAAAAATACACATACCGTTGTAATCGGGCGAGTTTCTACTTTCAGACGCAACAGGAATTTTTGGGTTAGGTCAATCCGTTCGCGAGATATGGGAGTTTGAAGCGAAGAAATGGTTGAGGAGGCAAAAAATTTTTCGCAATTCTGCTGCTCCAAACGCTTAACCAGAATTGGCTAGTGAAAAAATACACATACCGTTGTAATCGGGAGAGTTTCTACTTTCAGATGCAATAGGAATTGTTGGGTTCGGTCAGTCCGTTCGCGAGGTATGGGACTTTGAAGCTAAGAAATGGTTGACAAGACAACAAATTTTTCGCAATTCTGCTGCTCCAAACACTTAACCAGAATGGCCTAGGGAAAAAACACACATACCGCTGTAGTCGGGCGAGTTTCTACTTTCAGATGCAATAGGAATTTTTGGGTTAGGTCAATCCGTTCGCGAGATATGGGAGTTTGAAGCCAAGAAATGGTTGAGGAGGCAAAAAATTTTTCGCAATTCTGCTGCTCCAAACGCTTAACCAGAATTGGCTAGTGAAAAAATACACATACCGTTGTAATCGGGAGAGTTTCTACTTTCAGATGCAATAGGAATTGTTGGGTTCGGTCAATCCGTTCGCGAGGTATGGGACTTTGAAGCTAAGAAATGGTTGACAAGACAACAAATTTTTCGCAATTCTGCTGCTCCAAACGCTTAACCAGAATGGCCTAGGGAAAAAACACACATACCGCTGTAGTCGGGCGAGTTTCTACTTTCAGATGCAATAGGAATTTTTGGGTTAGGTCAATCCGTTCGCGAGATATGGGAGTTTGAAGCTAAGAAATGGTTGAGAAGACAACAAATTTTTCGCAATTCAGCTGCTCCAAACGCTTAACCAGAATGGGCTAGGGGAGAAATACACATACCGTTGTAATTGGGAGAGTTTCTACTTTCACAAGCTACAGGAATTTTTGGGTTTGGTAAATCCGTTCGCGAGATATGGGAGTTTGAAGCCAAGAAATGGTTGAGGAGGCATAAAATTTTTCGCAATTCTGCTGATCCAAACGCTTAACCAGAATGTCCTAGGGAAAAAATACACATACCGCTGTAGTCGGGCGAGTTTCTACTTTCAGATGCAATAGGAATTTTTGGGTTAGGTCATTCCGTTCGCGAGATATGGGAGTTTGAAGTCAAGAAATGGTTGAGGAGGCAAAAAATTTGTCGCAATTCTGCTGCTCCAAACGCTTAACCAGAATTGGCTAGTGAAAAAATACACATACCGTTTTAATCGGGAGAGTTTCTACTTTCACAAGCAACAGGAATTTTTGGGTTTGGTCAATCCATTCGCGAGATATGGGAGTTTGAAGCCAAGAAATGGTTGAGAAGGCAAAAAATTTTTCACAATTCTGCTGCTCCAAACGCTTAACCAGAATGGCCTAGGGAAAAAATATGCATACCGTTGTAATCGGGCGAGTTTCTACTTTCAGTTACAATAGGAATTTTTGGGTTAGGTCACTCCGTTCGTGAGATATGGGAGTTTGAAGCCAAGAAATGGTTGAGAAGGCAAAAAAGTTTTCACAATTCTGCTGCTCCAAACGCTTAACCAGAATGGCCTAGGGAAAAAATACGCATACCGTTGTAATCGGGCGAGTTTCTACTTTCAAATGCAATAGGAATTTTTGGGTTAGGACAATCCGTTCGCGAGATATGGGAGTTTGAAGCCAAGAAATGGTTGAGAAGGCAACAAATTTTTCGCATTTCTGCTGCTCCAAACGCTTAACCAGAATGCCCTAGGGAAAAAATACACATACCGTTGTAATCGGGCGAGTTTCTACTTTCAGACGCAGAAGGAATTTTTGGGTTTGGTCAATCCGTTCGCGAGATATGGGACTTTGAAGCTAAGAAATGGTCGAGAAGACAACAAATTTTTCGCAAATCTGCTGCTCCAAACGCTTAACCAGAATGGCCTAGGGAAAAAATACGCATACCGTTGTAATCGGGCGGGTTTCTACTTTCAGACGCAGCAGGAATTTTTGGGTTTGGTCAATCCGTTCGTGAGATATGGGACTTTGAAGCTAAGGAATGGTTGAGAAGACAACAAATTTTTCGCAAATCTGCTGCTCCAAACGCTTAACCAGAATGGCCTAGGGAAAAAATACGCATACCGTTGTAATCGGGCGAGTTTCTACTTTCAGACGCAGAAGGAATTTTTGGGTTTGGTCAATCCGTTCGCGAGATATGGGACTTTGAAGCTAAGAAATGGTTGAGAAGACAACAAATTTGTCGCAATTCTGCTGCTCCAAACGCTTAATCAGAATGCCCTAGGGACAAAATACACATACCGTTGTAATCGGGCGAGTTTCTATTTTCAGACGCAACAGGAATTTTTGGGTTAGGTCAATCCGTTCGCGAGATATGGGAGTTTGCAGCCAAGAAATGGTGAGAAGGCAAAAATTTTTCGCAATTCTGCCTGCTCCAAACGCTTAACCAGAATGCCCTAGGGAAAAAATACACATACCGCTGTAGTCGGGCGAGTTTCTACTTTCAGATGCAATAGCAATTTTTGGGTTAGGTCACTCCGTTCGTGAGATATGGAGTTTGAAGCCAAGAAATGGTTGAGAAGGCAAAAAATTTTTCACAATTCTGCTGCTCCAAACGCTTAACCAGAAATGGCCTAGGGAAAAAATACGCATACCGTTGTAATCGGGCGAGTTTCTACTTTCAGACGCAGCAGGAATTTTTGGTTTGGTCAATCCGTTCGTGAGATATGGACTTTGAAGCTAAGAAATGGTTGAGAAGACAACAAATTTTTCGCAATTCTGCTACTCCAAACGCTTAACCAGAATGGCCTAGGGAAAAAATACACATACCGTTGTAATCGGGCGAGTTTCTACTTCAGACGCAACAGGAATTTTTGGTTAGGTCAATCCGTTCGCGAGATATGAGAGTTTGAAGCTAAGAAATGCTTGAGAAGACAACAAATTTTCGCATTCTGCTGCTCCAAACGCTTAACCAGAATGGCCTAGGAAAAAATACGCATACCGTTGTAATCGGGCGAGTTTCTACTTTCAGACGCAGAAGGAATTTTTTGGTTGGTCAATCCGTTCGCGAGATATGGGACTTTGAAGCTAAGAAATGGTCGAGAAGACAACAAATTTTTCGCAAATCTGCTGCTCCAAACGCTTAACCAGAATGGCCTAGGGAAAAATACGCATACCGTTGTAATCGGGCGAGTTTCTACTTTCAGTTACAATAGGAATTTTTGGGTTCGGTAAATCCGTTCGCGAGATATGGGACTTTGAAGCTAAGAAATGTTTGACAAGACAACAAATTTTTCGCACTTCTGCTGCTGAAATCGCTTAACCAGAATGCCCTAGGGGAAAAATACACGTACCGTTGTAATCTGGCGAGTTTCTACTTTCAAATGCAATAGGAATTTTTGGGTTAGGACAATCCGTTCGCGAGATATGAGAGTTTGAAGCTAAGAAATGGTTGAGAAGACAACAAATTTTCGCAATTCTGCTGCTCCAAACGCTTAACCAGAATGGCCTAGGGAAAAAATACGCATACCGTTGTAATCGGGCGAGTTTCTACTTTCAGACGCAGAAAGAATTTTTGGGTTTGGTCAATCCGTTCGCGAGATATGGGACTTTGAAGCTAAGAAATGGTTGAGAAGACAACAAATTTTTCGCAATTCTGCTGCTCCAAACGCTTAACCAGAATGGGCTAGGGAAAAAATACACATACCGTTGTAATCGGGCGAGTTTCTACTTTCAGACGCAACAGGAATTTTTGGGTTAGGTCAATCCGTTCGCGAGATATGGGAGTTTGAAGCCAAGAAATGGTTGAGGAGGCAAAAAATTTTTCGCAATTCTGCTGCTCCAAACGCTTAACCAGAATTGGCTAGTGAAAAAATACACATACCGTTGTAATCGGGAGAGTTTCTACTTTCAGATGCAATAGGAATTGTTGGGTTCGGTCAATCCGTTCGCGAGGTATGGGACTTTGAAGCTAAGAAATGGTTGACAAGACAACAAATTTTTCGCAATTCTGCTGCTCCAAACACTTAACCAGAATGGCCTAGGGAAAAAACACACATACCGCTGTAGTCGGGCGAGTTTCTACTTTCAGATGCAATAGGAATTTCTGGGTTAGGTCAATCCGTTCGCGAGATATGGGAGTTTGAAGCCAAGAAATGGTTGAGGAGGCAAAAAATTTTTCGCAATTCTGCTGCTCCAAACGCTTAACCAGAATTGGCTAGTGAAAAAATACACATACCGTTGTAATCGGGAGAGTTTCTACTTTCAGATGCAATAGGAATTGTTGGGTTCGGTCAATCCGTTCGCGAGGTATGGGACTTTGAAGCTAAGAAATGGTTGACAAGACAACAAATTTTTCGCAATTCTGCTGCTCCAAACGCTTAACCAGAATGGCCTAGGGAAAAAACACACATACCGCTGTAGTCGGGCGAGTTTCTACTTTCAGATGCAATAGGAATTTTTGGGTTAGGTCAATCCGTTCGCGAGATATGGAAGTTTGAAGCTAAGAAATGGTTGAGAAGACAACAAATTTTTCGCAATTCAGCTGCTCCAAACGCTTAACCAGAATGGGCTAGGGGAGAAATACACATACCGTTGTAATTGGGAGAGTTTCTACTTTCACAAGCTACAGGAATTTTGGGTTCGGTAAATCCGTTCGCGAGATATGGGAGTTTGAAGCAAGAAATGTTGAGGAGGCATAAAATTTTTCACAATTCTGCTGCTCCAAACGCTTAACAGAATGGCCTAGGGAAAAATACGCATACCGTTGTAATCGGGCGAGTTTCTACTTTCAGTTACAATAGGAATTTTTGGGTAGGTCACTCCGTCGCGAGGATATGGAGTTTGAAGCCAAGAAATGGTTGAGAAGGCAAAAAATTTTCGCATTTCTGCTGCTCCAAACGCTTAACGAGAATGGCCTAGGGAAAAAATACGCATACCGTTGTAATCGGGCGAGTTTCTACTTTCAGACGCAGAAGGAATTTTTGGGTTTGGTCAATCCGTTCGCGAGATATGGGGCTTTGAAGCTAAGAAATGGATGAGAAGACAACAAATTTTTCGCAATTCTGCTGCTCCAAACGCTTAACCAGAATGGGCTAGTGAAAAAATACACATACCGTTGTAATCGGGAGAGTTTCTACTTTCACATGCAACAGGAATTTTTGGGTTTGGTCAATCCATTCGCGAGATATGGGAGTTTGAAGCCAAGAAATGGTTGAGAAGGCAAAAAATTTTTCACAATTCTGCTGCTCAAACGCTTAACCAGAATGGCCTAGGGAAAAAATACACAAACCGCTGTAGTCGGGCGAGTTTCTACTTCAGATGCAATAGCAATTTTGAGTTAGGTCACTCCGTTCGTGAGATATGGGAGTTGAAGCCAAGAAATGTTGAGAAGGCAAAAATTTTTCACAATTCTGCTGCTCCAAACGCTTAACCAGAATGGCCTAGGGAAAAAATACACATACCGTTGCAATCGGGCGAGTTTCTACTTTCAGATGCAATAGGAATTTTTGGGTTAGGTAAAGCCGTTCGCGAGATATGGGACTTTGAAGCTAAGAATGGTTGACAAGGCAACAAATTTTTCGCAATTCTGCTGCTCCAATCGCTTAACCAGAATGGCCTAGGGGAAAAATACACGTACCGTTGTAATCGGGCGAGTTTCTACTTTCAGACGCAATAGGATTTTTCGGTTAAGTCAATCCGTTCGCGAGATATGGAGTTTGAAGCTAAGAAATTGTTTAGAAGACAACAAATTTTTCGCAATTCTGCTGCACACAACGCTTAACCAGAATGGGCTAGGGGAAAAATACCGTACCGTTGTAATCGGCGAGTTTCTACTTTCAGACGCAACAGAATTTTTGGGCTAGGTCAATCCGTTCGCGAGATATGGGAGTTTGAAGCCAAGAAATGGTTGAAAGGCAAAAAATTTTTCGCAATTCTGCTGCTCCAAACGTTTAACCAGAATGCCCTAGGGAAAAAATACACATACCGTTGTAATCGGGCGAGTTTCTACTTTCAGATGCAATAGGAATTTTTGGGTTAGGACAATCCGTTCGCGAGATATGGAGTTTGAAGCCAAGAAATGGTGAGAAGGCAAAAATTTTTCGCACTTCTGCTGCTCCAAACGCTTAACTAGAATGGCCTAGGGAAAAAATACGCAAACCGTTGTAATCGGCGAGTTTCTACTTTCAGACGCAGAAGGAATTTTTGTGTTTGGTCAATCCGTTCGCGAGATATGGGGCTTGAAGCTAAGAAATGGATGAGAAGACAACAAATTTTCGCAATTCTGCTGCTCAAACGCTTAACCAGAATGGGCTAGTGAAAAAATACACATACCGTTGTAATCGGGAGAGTTTCTACTTTCACAAGCAACAGGAATTTTGGGTGTGGTCAATCCATTCGCGAGATATGGGAGTTTGAAGCCAAGAAATGGTTGAGGAGCAAAAATTTTTCGCAATTCTGCTGCTCCAAACGCTTAACCAGAATGGTCTAGGGAAAAAATACACATACCGTTGTAATCGGGCGAGTTTCTACTTTCAGTTACAATAGGAATTTTTGGGTCTGGTCAATCCGTTCGCGAGATATGGGACTTTGAAGCTAAGAATGGTTGAGGAGCAAAAATTTTTCGCAATTCTGCTGCTCCAAACGCTTAACCAGAATGGTCTAGGGAAAAAATACACATACCGTTGTAATCGGGCGAGTTTCTACTTTCAGATGCAATAGGAATTTTTGGGTTAGGTCAATCCGTTCGCGAGATATGGGAGTTTGAAGCCAAGAAATGGTTGAGAAGGCAAAAAATTTTTCGCAATTCTGCTGCTCCAAACGCTTAACCAGAATGGCCTAGGGAAAAAATACGCATACCGTTGTAATCGGGCGAGTTTCTACTTTCAGTTACAATAGGAATTTTTTGGGTTCGGTAAATCCGTTCGCGAGATATGAGAGTTTGAAGCTAAGAAATGGTTGAGAAGACAACAAATTTTTAGCAATTCTGCTGCTCCAAACGCTTAACCAGAATGGCCTAGGAAAAAATACACATACCGTTGTAATCGGGCGAGTTTCTACTTTCAGACGCAGCAGGAATTTTTGGGTTTGGTCAATCGTTCGTGAGATATGGGACTTTGAGCTAAGAAATGGTTGAGAAGACACAAATTTTTCGCAATTCTGCTGCACCAAACGCTTAACCAGAATGGGCTACGGAAAAAATACACATAGCGTTGTAATCGGGCGAGTTTCTACTTTCAGACGCAACAGGAATTTTTGGGTTGGGTCAATCCGTTCGCGAGATATGGGAGTTTGAAGCCAAGAAGTGGTGAGAAGGCAAAAAATTTTTCACAATTCTGCTGCACCAAACGCTTAACCAGAATGGCCTAGGAAAAAATACACACACCGCTGTAGTCGGGCGAGTTTCTACTTTCAGATTAATAGCAATTTTTGGGTTAGGTCACTCCGTTCGTGAGATATGGGAGTTTGAAGCCAAGAAATGGTTGAGAAGGCAAAAAATTTTCACAATTCTGCTGCTCCAAACGCTTAACCAGAATGGCCTAGGAAAAAATATGCATACCGTTGTAATCGGGCGAGTTTCTACTTTCAGACGCAGCAGGAATTTTGGGTTTGGTCAATCCGTTCGTGAGATATGGGACATTGAAGCTAAGAAATGGTTGAGAAGACAACAAATTTTTCGCAATTCTGCTACTCCAAACGCTTAACCAGAATGCCTAGGGAAAAATACACATACCGTTGTAATCGGGCGAGTTTCTACTTTCAGATGCAATAGGAATTTTTGGGTTAGGTCAATCCGTTCGCGAGATATGGAGTTTGAAGCTAAGAAATGGTTGAGAAGGCAACAAATTTTTCGCAAATCTGCTGCTCCAAACGCTTAACCAGAATGGCCTAGGGAAAAAATACACATACTATTGTAATCGGGCGAGTTTCTACTTTCAGAAGCAAAAGGAATTTTTGGTTAGGACAATTCGTTCGCGAGATATGGGAGTTTGAAGCCAAGAAATGTTGAGAAGGCAAAAAATTTTTCGCAAATCTGCTGCTCCAAACGCTTCACCAGAATGGCCTAGGGAAAAATACGCATACCGTTGTAATCGGGCGAGTTTCTACTTCAGTTACAATAGGAATTTTTGGTTCGGTAAATCCGTTCGCGAGATATGGGACTTTGAAGCTAAGGAATGGTGACAAGACAACAAATTTTTCGCATTTCTGCTGCTCCAATCGCTTAACCAGAATGCCCTAGGGAAAAATACACGTACCGTTGTAATCTGGCGAGTTTCTACTTTCAAATGCAACAGGAATTTTTGGGTGGGTCAATCCGTTCGCGAGATATGGGAGTTTGAAGCCAAGAAGTGGTGAGAAGGCAAAAAATTTTTCACAATTCTGCTGCACCAAACGCTTAACCAGAATGGCCTAGGAAAAATACACACACCGCTGTAGTCGGGCGAGTTTCTACTTTCAGATGTAATAGCAATTTTTGGGTTAGGTCACTCCGTTCGTGAGATATGGGAGTTTGAAGCCAAGAAATGGTTGAGAAGGCAAAAACTTTTTCACAATTCTGCTGCTCCAACGCTTAACCAGAATGGCCTAGGGAAAAAATATGCATACCGTTGTAATCGGCGAGTTTCTACTTTCAGACGCAGCAGGAATTTTGGGTTTGGTCAATCCGTTCGTGAGATATGGACATTGAAGCTAAGAAATGGTTGAGAAGACAACAAATTTTTCGCAATTCTGCTACTCCAAACGCTTAACAGAATGGCCTATGGAAAAAATACACATACCGTTGTAATCGGGCGAGTATCTACTTTCAGATGCAATAGGAATTTTTGGGTTGGGTCAATCCGTTCGCGAGATATGGGAGTTTGAAGCTAAGAAATGGTTGAGAAGGCAACAAATTTTTCGCAAATCTGCTGCTCCAAACGCTTAACCAGATGGCCTAGGGAAAAAATACACATACTATTGTAATCGGGCGAGTTTCTACTTCAGAAGCAAAAGGAATTTTGGGGTTAGGACAATTCGTTCGCGAGATATGGAGTTTGAAGCCAAGAAATGGTTGAGAAGGCAAAAAATTTTTCGCAAATCTGCTGCTCCAAACGCTTAACCAGAATGGCCTAGGGAAAAAATACGCATACCGTTGTAATCGGGCGAGTTCTACTTTCAGTTACAATAGGAATTTTGGGTTCGGTAAATCCGTTCGCGAGATATGGACTTTGAAGCTAAGGAATGGTTGACAAGACAACAAATTTTCGCATTTCTGCTGCTCCAATCGCTTACCAGAATGCCCTAGGGGAAAAATACACGTACCGTTGTAATCTGGCGAGATTCTACTTTCAAATGCATCGGAATTTTTGGGTTAGGACAATCCGTTCGCGAGATATGAGAGTTTGAAGCTAAGAAATGGTTGAGAAGACAACAAATTTTCGCAATTCTGTTGCTCCAAACGCTTAACCAGAATGGGCTACGGAAAAAATACACATACCGTTGTAATCGGGCGAGTTTCTACTTTCAGACGCAACAGAATTTTTTGGTTAGGTCAATCCGTTCGCGAGATATGGGAGTTTGAAGCCAAGAAATGGTTGAGAAGGCAACAAATTTTTCACAATTCTGCCGCTCCAAACGCTTAACAGAATGGCCTAGGGAAAAAATACGCATACCGTTGTAATCGGGCGAGTTCTACTTTCAGACGCAGAAGGAATTTTTGGGTTGGTCAATCCGTTCGCGAGATATGGGACTTTGAGGCTAAGAATGGTTGAGAAGACAACAAATTTTTCGCAATTCTGCTGCTCCAAACGCTTAACCAGAAAGCCCTAGGGGAAAAATACACGTACCGTTGTAATCTGGCGAGTTTCTGCTTTCAAATAGGAATTTTGGGTTAGGACATCCGTTCGCGAGATATGAGAGTTTGAAGCTAAGAAATGGTTGAGAAGACAACAAATTTTTCGCAATTCTGCTGCTCCAAACGCTTAACCAGAATGGCTAGCGAAAAAATACGCATACCGTTGTAATCGGGCGAGTTTCTACTTTCAGACGCAGAAGGAATTTTTGGGTTTGGTCAATCCGTTCGCGAGATATGGGACTTTGAGGCTAAGAAATGGTTGAGAAGACAACAAATTTTTCGCAAGTCTGCTGCTCCAACGCTTTACCAGAATGGGCTAGTGAAAAAATACACATACCGTTGTAATCGGGAGAGTTTCTACTTTCACAAGCGACAGGAATTTTGGGTTTGGTCAATCCATTCGCGAGATATGGGAGTTTGAAGCCAAGAAATGTTGAGAAGGCAAAAAATTTTTCAGATTTCTGCTGCTCCAAACTCTAAATCAGAATGGACCTCGTAAAAAATACGCATACCGTTGTAATCGGGCGAGTTTCTATTTTCAGACGCAGCAGGAATTTTTGGGTTTGGTCAATCGTTCGTGAGATATGGGACTTTGAAGCTAAGAAATGGTTGAGAAGACAACAAATTTTTCGCAATTCTGCTGCTCCAAACGCTTAACAGAATGGCCTAGGGAAAAAATACACATACTGTTGTAATCGGGCGAGTTTCTACTTTCAGTTACAATAGGAATTGTTGGGTTCGGTCAATCCGTTCGCGAGGTATGGGACTTTGAAGCTAAGAAATGGTTGAGGAGGCAAAATATTTCGCAATTCTGCTGCTCCAAACGCTTAACCAGAATGGCTAGTGCAAAAATACACATACGTTGTAATCGGGAGAGTTTCTACTTTCACAAGCAACAGGAATTTTTGGGTTGGTCAATCAATTCGCGAGATATGGGAGTTTAATCCAAGAAATGGGTTGAGAAGGCATAACATTTTTCGCAATTCTGCTGATCCAAACGCTTAACCAGAATGGCCTAGGGAAAAAACACACATACCGCTGTAGTCGGGCGAGTTTCTACTTTCAGATGCAATAGCAATTTTTTGGGTTAGGTCACTCCGTTCGTGAGATATGGGAGTTTGAAGCCAAGAAATGGTTGAGAAGGCAAAAAATTTTCACAATTCTGCTGCTCCAAACGCTTAACCAGAATGGCCTAGGGAAAAAATACGCATACCGTTGTATTCGGGCGAGTTTCTACTTTCAGACGCAGCAGGAATTTTTGTGGTTTGGTCAATCCGTTCGTGAGATACGGGACTTTGAAGCTAAGAAATGGATGAGAAGACAACAAATATTTCGCAATTCTGCTGCTCCAAACGCTTAACCAGAATGGGCTAGGGAAAAATACACATACCGTTGTATCGGAGAGTTTCTGCTTTCAGACGCAGAAGGAATTTTGGTTTGGTCAATCCATTCGCGAGATATGGGGCTTGAAGCTAAGAAATGTTGAGAAGACAACAAATTTTTCGCTATTCTGCTGCTCCAAACGCTTAACCAGAATGGCCTAGGGAAAAAATGCGCATACCGTTGTAATCGGGCGAGTTCCTTCTTTCAGTTACAATAGGAATTTTTGGGTTCGTAAATCCGTTCGCGAGATAGGACTTTGAAGTTAAGAAATGGTTGACAAGAGCAACAATTTTCGCCTTCTGCTGCCCAATCGCTTAACCAGAAATGCCCCTAGGGGAAAAATACACGACCGTTGTAATCGGGAGAGTTTCTACTTTCACAAGCAACAGGAATTTTTTGGGTGTGGTCAATCAATCCGCGAGATATGGAGTTTGAAGCCAAGAAATGTTGAGAAGGCAAAAATTTTTCGCAATTCTGCTGATCCAAACCGCTGAACCAGAATGGCTAGGAAAACACACATACCGCTGTAGTCGGGCGAGTTCTACTTCAGATGCAATAGCAATTTTTGGGTTAGGTCACTCCGTTCGTGAGATTGGGGAGTTTGAAGCCAAGAAATGGTTGAGGGAGGCAAAAAATTTTTTTACAATTCTGCTTCTCCAAACGGCTTAACCAGAATGGCCTAGGGAAAAAATGCGCATACCGTGTAATCGGGCGAGCTTCTACTTTCAGTTACAATAGGAATTTTTTGGTTCGGTAAATCGTTCGCGAGATATGGTACTTTGAAGCTAAGAAATGGATGAGAAGACACAAATTTTCGCAATCTGCTGCTTCAAACGCTTAACCAGAATGGGATAGGGAAAAATGCGCATACCGTTGTAATCGGGCGAGTTTCTACTTTCAGACGCAACAGGAATTTTTGGGTTAGGTCAATCCGTTCGCGAGATATGAGGTTTTGAAGCCAAGAAATTGGTTTGAGAAGGCAAAAAATTTTTCGCAATTCTGCTGCTCCAAACGCTTAACCAGAATGCCTAGGGAGAAATACACATACCGTTGTAATCGGGCGAGTTTCCACTCAGATGCATAGGAATTTTTGGTTAGGACAATCCGTTCGCTAGATATGAGAGTTTGAAGCTAAGAAATGGTTGAGAAGACAACAAATTTTTTCGCACTTCTGCTGCTCCAAACGCTTAACCAGAATGGCCTAGGGAAGAAATACGCATACGTTGTAATCGAGCGAGTTCTACTTTCAGAGCGAGAAGGAATTTTTGGGTTTGGGCAATCCGTTCGCCGCGATGTGGGACTTTGAAGCTAAGAAAATGGTTGAGAAGACACAAAATTTTCGAAATTCTGCTGCTCCAAACGCTTAACAGAATGGCGTAGGGAAAAATTCGCATACCGTTGTAATTCGGCGAGTTTTCTACTTTCAGACGCGCCAGGATTTTTGGGTTTGTCCATCTGTTCGCGAGATATGGGACTTCGAAGCTAAGAATGTTTGAGAGACAACAAATTTTTCGCAATTCTGCTGCTCCAAACGCTTAACCAGAAATGGCTAGGGAAAAATACACATACAGTTGTAATCGGGAGAGTTTCTACTTCACAAGCACAGAATTTTTGGGTTGGGTCAATCCGTTCGCGAGATATGGGAGTTTGAAGTTAGAAATGGTGACAAGACAACAAATTTTTCGTACTTCTGCTGCTCCAATCGCTTAACAGATGCCCCCTAGGGAAAAATAAACGTACCGTTGTAATCGGGCGAGTTTCTACTTCAGACGCAGAAGGAATTTTTGGGTTTTGGTCAATCCGTTCGCGCGATGTGGGACTTTGAAGCTAAGAAATGGATGAGAAGACAACAAAAATTATTCCGCAATTCTGCTGCTCCAAACGCTTAACCAGATGGGCTAGGGAAAAAATACACATACGTTTGTAATCGGGCGAGTTTCTCTTCAGACGCAGAAGGAATTCTGGGTTTGGTCAATCCGTTCGCGGAGATGTGGGACTTTGAAGCTAAGAAAATGTTGAGAGACAACAAATTTTTCGCAATTTCTGTAGCTCCAAACGCTTAACCAGAATGGGCTAGGGAAAAAATACACATACCGTGTAATCGGGCGAGTTCTACTTTCAGACGCAACAGATTTTTTGGGTAGGTCAATCCGTTCGCGAGATATGAGTTTGAAGCCAAGAAATGGTTGAGAAGCCAAAAAATTTTTCCAATTCTGCTGCTCCAAACGCTTAACAGAATGGCCCAGGGAAAAAATACGCCATACGTTGTATCGGGCGTGTTTCTACTTCCAGACGCAGCAGGAATTTTTTGGGTTGGTCAATCCGTCCGCGAGACATGGGGCTTTGAATCTAAGAAATGGATGAGAAGACAACAATTTATCGCAATCTGCTGCTCCAAACGCTTAACCAGAATGGCCTAGGGAAAAAAATGCGCATACCGTTGTAATCGGGCGAGTTTCTACTTCAGTTACAATAGGAATTTTGGGTTCGGTAAATCCGTTCGCGAGATATGGGACTTTGAAGTAAGAAATGGTTGACAAGACAACAAATTTTTTCGCACTCTGCTGCTCCAATCGCTTAACCAGAATGCCCTAGGGGAAAAAAACACGTACCGTTGTATTCGGGCGAGTTTCTACTTTCAGGACGCAGAAGGAATTTTTGGGTTTGGTCAATCCGTTCGCGCGATATGGGAGTTTTGAAGCCAAGAAATGGTTGGGGAGCAGTAAAATATTCGCAATTCTGCTGATCCAACGCTTAACCAGAATGTCCAAGGGTAAAAATACACATACCGCTGTAGTCGGGCGAGTTTCTACTTTCAGATGCAATAGGAATTTTTGGGTTAGGTCAATCCGTTCGCGAGATATGGGAGTTGAAGCCAAGAAATGGTTGAGAAGGCAAAAAATTTTCGCAATTCTGCTGCTCCAAACCTTAACCAGAATGCCTAGGGAAAAAGTACGCATTACCGTAGTATCGGGGCGAGTTTTCTACTTTCAGACGCAGCAGGAATATTGTGGTTTGAGTCAATCCGGTCGTGAGATATGGGACTTTGAAGCTAAGAAATGGTTGAGAGGCAACAATTTTTCGCAAATCTGCTGCTCCAAACGCTTACCAGAATGGCCTAGGGAAAAAATGCGCATACCGTTGTAACGGGTGAGTTTTCACTTTCAGTACAATAGGAATTTCTGGGTTCGGTAAATACGTTTCGCGAGATATGGACTTGAAGTTAAGAAATGGTTGACAAGGACAACAAATTTTTCGCACTTCTGCTGCTCCACCGCTTAACCAGAATGCCCTAGGGGAAAAATACACGTACCGTTGTAATCGGCGAGTTTCTACTTTCAGATGCAATAGGATTTTTGGGTGTTAGGACATCCGTTCGCTGGATATGAGAGTTTGAAGCATAAGAATGGTTGAGAAGACAACAATTTTTCGCACTTCTGCTGCTCCAAAGGCTTAACCAGAATGCCTAGGAAAAAATACGCATACCGTTGTAATTGGGCGAGTTTCTACTTTCAGACGCAGAAGGAATTTTTGGGTTTTGTCAATCGTTCTCGAGAAATGGGCTTTGAAGCTAAGAAATGGATGAGAGACACAAATTTTTCGCAATTCTGCTGCTCCAAGTGCTTAACCAGAATGGGCTAGGGAAAAAATACACTACCGTTGTAATCGGGCGAGTTTCTACTTTCAGACGCAACAGAATTTTTGGGTTAGGTCAATCGGTTCGCGAGATATGGAGTTGAAGCCGAGAAATGGTTGAGAAGCAAAAAATTTTCGCATTCTGCTGCTCCAAACGCTTAACCAGAAGACCTAGGGAAAAAATACACATGCCTTTGTAATCGGGGGGGGGGAGAGTTTCTACTTGCAGATGCAATAGGAATTTTTTTGGGTTAGGTCAATCCGTTCGCGAGGTATGGGAGTTGAAGCCATGAAACTGGTTGAGAGGCAAAAAATTTTTCGCATTCTGCTGCTCCAAACGCTTAACCAGAATGGCCTGGGAAAAAAACTCATACCGTGTAATCGGGCGAGTTCCTACTTTCCGACGCAGCAGGAATTTTGGGTTTTGGTCAATCCGTTCGCGAGATATGGGACTTTGAAGCAAAGAAATGGTTGAGAAGACAACAAATTTTTCGAAATTCTCCTGCTCCAAACGCTAACCAGAATGGCGAGGGAAAAATACGCATACCGTTGTAATCGGGCGAGTTTCTACTTTTCAGACGCAGCAGGGATTTTTGGGTTTGGTCCATCTGTTCGCGAGATATGGGACTTCGAGCTTAGAAATGGTTGAGAGTGACAACAAATTTTTCGCAATTCTGCAGCTCCAAACGCCTTAATCAGATGTGCTAGGGAAAAAATCCACATACCGTTGTAATCGGGAGAGTTTCTACTTTCACAAGCAACAGAATTTTGGGTTTTGGTCAATCCGTTCGCGAGATATGGGAGTTGAAGCCAAGAAATGTTGAGGGAGGCATAAAATTATTCGCGATTCTGCTGATCCAAAACGCTTAACCAGAATGTCCTAGGGAAAAAATACAACATACCGCTGTAGTCGGGCGGAGTTTCTACTTCAAGGGGATGCAATAGGAATTTTTGGTTAGTCATCCCGTTCGCGAGAAAGGGAGTTTGAAGCCAGAAATGGTTGAGAAGGCAAAAATGT